>NC_041406.2:132749211-133049211 GCF_900747795.2 Erpetoichthys calabaricus
TTTATGACAGTCTCTGCTCCTGACACACACTCCTTTGAAGAGGAAGATATGTTTGCATTCTTTTAATTGTGAGACAGAACTGTCATCTCTGTCTTGTCATGGAGCACAGTTTAAACTTTTGAAAAAGAGACAAATGTTTGTTTGCAGTGTTTGAATAACGTTCCTGTCTCTCTACAACCTCCTGTGTTTCTGCGCAAATCTGTGACCCAAGCATGACAATATAAAAATAACCATATAAACATATGGTTTCTACTTCGCGGATTTTCTTATTTCACGGGTGGCTCTTGAACGCAACCCCCGCGATGGAGGAGGGATTACTGTATATATATAGATCTATATCTAAATCCCCGCGAAGTACTGCTTTTAAATTTAAATTAAGAAGAAAACCTTTTTAAATTGAGGGAAAATATACGAATAACAATTTGTTAAGGATCTGTTTTTTTGTGAAGCAGCCTTAACACAGCTTTTCCGCTGTTTTATAAACGAACGCCATATAAGGTCTTCCTTTTTCCTTGCTTTGCCATGGAAGGAGCCTTTTTATTAAATCCAAGGGTTCTTCGCATTTTTTTTTTTCTTTTTTTACGATTGCTATAGTTCTGTTTGTATACCACATTGTCAGTTCAGCACTCCGGTTGTAATATGACCAAGCTTACTGTTAAGAATGCAACGTATAGTTGTACAGGAGAAAAGCAATCTTGCCTCAAATCAATGGCAACCTTTTGTAGGTCTATGAACTTAATTTAAACTTTAGGTTTACACGGTGCTTTCTTTCCGAAGTACTTGCACTCATGAATATGTCTGTATGCGTCAGTCGCTCAAATCCACGCGCTTCGCACCGGCGAAGTACTGCTTTTAAATTTTTATTAAGAAGAAAAGAAAACCTTTTTAAATTGAGGGAAAATATACCAATAACAATTTGTTAAGGATCTGTTTTTTTGTGAAGCTGCCTTCACTCGAGTGATCACTTCGAGCTGACTTGCTGGCTAACCATAAGCGTTACCTGGTAGGTAACCACCCATACAATCAGATTGTGAATCAGACTACGAATGCCGTGAATGTAATTACCCCGATCTACATGCTGTCAAATAAATGAACCACACGCCGTGGCGCAATTTTAGGGGCTTTGCCTCTAGCGCTGACGTCCGAGGTTCGATTCCCGTAAGGGAGTGAAGTGAGTGGGTGGTTACCTACCAGGTAACGCTTACGGTTGGCCAGCAAGTCAGCTAACATCAGCCACGGTGCCTTCATTTGTGAGAAGCAGATCATAGAATGGTTGAAAATAGTTTACTGTCAAATAATGCAAAGAGTACGCGACACGTGTTTCCCCCTTATTCTTGGCTCATCAGGCGTACACACTCACTGCACTCGCTTACGGTAATCGAACCTCGGACGTCAGCGCTAGAGGGGCTTCGCAGCGGTGAAGTATTGCTTTTAAATTTTAATTAAGAAGAAAAGAAAACCTTTTTAAATTAAGTCTTAAAAAGAGATGTAAAGATATTGACAGTAAGCTACGCAAACCCACCAAGACATGCAATCGTTTAAATCAAGGCGCGAGTTGAAAAACACCATCCCATAATATTAGTTAACGATTAACACATTTCCATATGTATTGTAAGCATACAATACAACTGATAGTATGTTGCGCTTATTTATCTGGTGTACCGACATTTTTGCGCGTTTAATGGCTGAAATGTAACGTGGTTTGTGCCCTTCAGAATGAAAACAGTTTGCATTTACCTTTTTAATAAAAGGCGAGCTTTTAAGCCTGAGAAATCACCCTGTAAATGCACACGTTTAATTGCACATTTGTTAATATGTATGCTTACACAGTATTAAAAGACACTCAACAATTAACGTCATTTACCTTCGTTACCGCGTTTGACTCGTGATGTAAATCTCTTCCTTGTTTTCAGTTCACGTGATTACGTAGGAGGCGTGATGACGCGATACGTGACTCCGCCTCCTCCATTAGAGTATATGGACAAAAAACAGGTTCCAGTTATAACCATTACACGTAGAATTTCGAAATGAAACCTGCCTAACTTTTGTAAGTAAGCTGTAAGGAATGATCCTGCCAAATTTCAGCCTTCTACCTACACGGGATGTTGGAGAATTAGTGATGAGTGAGTGAGTGAGTCAGTCAGTCAGTCAGTGAGGGCTTTGCCTTTTATTAGTATAGATTAATTATACTTTATATACACTGTACCTTCCTCAGTCTGGAAATGGTATTTTCATGAAGGAGTAGGAACTAAGGCCAGAGTTAACAAGGATCCCTCTGATTGGCCTCCCTGAAATATAGCTTAGGTCGAGGTGCTGTAAAAATAGAAGGTAGAGAAGGAATAAAATCATCATCCAGATAATGCTCAGACTGTGTTTCATCCTTACATTTGTTTAAAATGCATACATAGTTTCTTTGCCTGTTTTGACTTGCTTTTGTAACTTACCTGATTTACAGGTATACTCCTATACCTCCGTCCTTACCTTAACTCTTTCAGGGCTGATGTCGACTTTTGTCAAAACGAGTAGCTGACGATGGTAATCAACTGTAAACTGTGACAAAACCAACTGTTATGTTTTAGTTGGAAACTTGTTGCCTGAAGGAATTAATTGGTTTGACCGAGATTTCCTGCACTTGCGTGAGTAGCAAGGCGCAAACAATGGCAAAAATGGGACTGATATCTAGCGAGAGATCAAAGCAAATACGCAAAGCAAAATATGCCGCAGACAACTTTTGCCTATTATCTCTGAACTGGACTATGACTTGTCGGACTCCTGTTTTGATACAAGTGATCGAAAACGAATGCGAGGTTCCAGCTTCAGCTGATTGGTCTCCAGCTAATCGTGGTACTGACAATGTTCACCAGGTAGAACTGCCACATAATGGTATGAGGTAGAAACCACATTGCAATCCACTGTGACTATGTTCACTGCTATTGCTGCCCCAGCCACGTGAAGACAGCCTGCTGCACATTCTTGGCAAACTGGCAGCCACAGCATGCAGCAACAGATGTTTTATGTTGTTTTTCTGTGTGAAACCATTGTTTTTCAGAAACTGTTTTTTGGAAAAAAACTCTTTGAGGGCTGAATATTAGCATTCTCTCATGCCTTTCAGTTAATTTGTCCTTCCATTTCAAAAACAGCCGTTCCTTTTTTTTTTCCATCTGTTTCAGCACAATCCACTAAGTAAATCAAGCAATCCCAATTCTACAATCTGTCCAGAGCAGCATGTTTCATCAGTGAATTTAAGAAAAGTTTTCAAATCCTATTAATATCTGTCTAATAATCACTGAGCTGATAACATTGGGTCCAGTGTTCTGGGCACATTTAGCCTAACAGAAACCTGTAACACTTACCTGAGTGTGTCTGCCCATCATGTAAATTTGGAATCTAAGGGAAGCCCTTTCCCACAACCCTCTGGTGGCCCTCAGACCGCTTTTTCTAAGCCACTGGGGGTGACAGTCAGTCAGTCAGTCATTTTCCAACCTGCAATATCCTATCACAGGGTCACGGGGGTCTGCTGGAGCCAATCTCAGCCAGCACAAGGCAGGAACAAATGCCAGGCAGGGCACCACTGGGGGTGACACTTCTTTATTATATTCAAGATTTAATTATAAGACACTGGACCTGTCATTTTACCACATGGACCTTTAGGCATTTCTTTTGCATTCATAAATTTTTTAAACACAGAAGAATGTTTGTGTAACCTTAAGTAACCTTTGGCCTCCAGGAGGTGTGCATAGAAACACACAAATAGCCCAAGTTACTTACTGTTTTATCCATTTCTACCTTTTTTAAATCTCTTTTATATGATTTTTAAAAAGCAGAACATTACAATGACATGCTTCTCAATCAAATAATAATAACATAACACAAATGACCATTTACTTCAATATCAGTACATAGAAAACGAAAAGAAAAATAGAAATACGAAGAAGGTGGGTTGGAATTCCTCCAGTTAATTAAGACAAGTCTGCATACTAGTAGTTTAGTATATGATATTACAATCGATTCATCCCTATGCACTTTAACCCTATATTGGAGTACACAGAAATTATTAATGGATTAGGAGTGATTGTGACACCAAGCATAACTGAGAACATTAATAACAAAAAATAGATAGATATTTAGCTTTTGCCATTATTACTGGCTAAGGATAAGATTCAAGCAGAAAGTTAAATTTAGATATTTTTCTCAACATATTAACTATACTTTGTAATGTTTTGGTTTAATATTTATAAGTTATCTCTTTTAATTTTATTTATTAACAGGAAACAGAGAAGAAAATGGGAAACCTGCATACATTCAAGTGAATGATTTAAAGAAGCTTTTAACGTTTACAAAGGAAAAATACATGGAAGCATATGAAGTGGGCCTTCCCAAAACTACAATTCTTGAGTGGGATAAAATGAGAAATAATCCTAAAGAGCAGCTCGGTAAGGCGTTTTTTTTTATTTATTTTTTTTTAAACTTTACAACTTTATAAACAGTAGTGCTAAGGAATTCATATGAGGTCGACAGTAGACTGGGGTTTAATCTTGTTTATAGTACAGTGATACCTTGAGATACAAGTTTAATTCGTTCCATGACCGAGCTCGTAAGTCAAAATGCTTGTATCTCAAATTAATTTTCACCATTGAAATTAATTGAAATGAGATTAATTCGTGCCAGCCCCCAAAAAAAACACCCCAATTTTTTGTTAAATGTTTTCAACATAAGAAAAATGTATTTATAATGAACAAATATTGTATACAAACAAAATAAAACCTAATACATAAAAGAGAATCTAAAGAAATAAACAGACATTGGCAAAGCCGATTGGCATATTGTAATGTTTTTTTCTTTCACTTCACTTTTGCTTAACTTAATTTTCTTCTTCACTAGTTTTTTTTCTTTTTTGCCACGCTTTCATCACTTTCATTCGCAGGGTGTTTCAATAGAAACCTGCCCAAGGAGCTTTGCTTAGTCCTCCCCTTTAGAATGTTTCTGAAATGAGTTAGGCAAGTGTCATTAAATAGCGCAGCTGCACGTTCAGTTTCTTTTCAGTAAAGTCAGGCATTAGGCAAGTGTCATTAAATAGCACAGCTGCACATTCAGTTTCTTTTCAATAAAGTCAGGCGTTAGGCAAGTGTCATTAAATAGCGCGGCTGCACGTTCAGTTTCTTTTCAGTAAAGTCAGGCGTTAGGCAAGTGTCATTAACATTAGAATTACCAGAGTCTACGAAAAAACTCGTAAATCCGGCCCACCTTAAAACCGTTCTCACCTCTCTTTTGTCTTCTAAATGTGCCGATTAAGACGAGCAGCAAGTAGCCGGCTATTCCATCCCCCACCGTCGCAGAACGTTCACTAAGTTTTCGCAGCTCATGTCTTGTTTGATTATCTGGGAGTGACTGAACTGCTGGAGTTTTAGAATGGAAATAATAGATCGTTATTTGGAATACACGCATTTCATGTGTGTTCCGTTTCTACAGTAATCTGTGTAAACACATTGCTAAAACAGAAACATTTTCATATTTTAGTAATAAATGGTACAAAATGTAGGCATTAACTATAGAATGTGTGAAGCCTGAAGTCCAAACATCAAATAAACACTTTCACAAAAGGTTCAAGGATACTACAGCTCTTTCCGTGGCTTAACGCTGAGGTTTGCTGACTTGGACCACAGCAACCCTGCCATGCTACAGAGACGCGAGTTCGATTCCCAGCTTTGGAGAAAGTGTTTTTTTTTTCCTCTAATGGACATAAAATTTATAAATTGGTATGCACTGTAAATCGTTAAGTTTAAAATGTCGATCGCGGTTATTTCTGTTGATTAATTCATGCTTTTTACTTAGAGTCAGAACAGGAGCTTGTTCAGCTTATTCCGCTTCTGCTCTGACTCAAACAGCGCCAGTATAACTTCACACCCAACCTGACGCTGTTCGTTTTCAAATAATATTGCATTACTTTGACAATGTTTTCTGATTGGTACTATTCGCGGCATAAAATGATTTCTTCAAAACGTCACATATATTTGTCTCTTTCTTTTTTTAAAATGTGCGTTGTAGCACACAGCAACTGGCCACCTGCATGTTCTTGCGCACACTGAATAAGACAGCGCTATATGCAATCATCAGATTCAAATGTTAACAGTTATATAGTACAGAGTGGAAATCAGCAGTTCTTAGCATTGCACCACGCAAGCTGTCATATCAACCGCCTATTGTAACTTGCTTTCTTTTTTCTTCGGTTATAGTCTTGAATAAAAGTGCGCTTGTTTTGTTATACTTTTACATCAACATACGTTCCTATGTTTGAGCTACATGGGCATGCTCAAAAAATACGCGTGTAATGCCACGAAAAGTGCATGCACACACTTCAGTTCGCAAGCATTGGTATCACAATGCAGTCACAAGTACACTGCAGAGCTTTAGTGCGTCTTTATGTGAAAACAGCAGTGTCAGATGGGGAGTGTCTAATGATTGCATATAGCGCTGAAGTGACTGCTCTTTACTATGCTTTCCTCTGCATGTCGTGGAGTACAAAAGAAACAGCATACAGCAACATGTGGAGGCTGGCAAGATTGTGGGAAAAAAACACGTGGTCGTATGTATCATGATAAACTGCAGAACTAAAGCGTCTTTATGTGATAACAGCAGTGTCAGGTGGGCTAGGGAAGGATCCTGAACGCGACAGAGAATGAAAAGTGAATTTAAAAAAATAAATAAATAAAGCTAACCTTTACAAATATTATAAATTACACCGGCTGTTACAGACTGAAATCAAATGTATCTTTTTATTCTAAAACAGTAAAAATAAGAACACTTCACAAAAGGGAGTCAAGCAGAATCAAACTCGTGACCTTCTGATTGCCAGTCAGCAACTGATACTGTTGAGCCACGGCGGCAGTTATAGTAAATGAGTGTCAGTGTCGCACACTAAGGCGGCATTTTTTGGCAGTGGCTTTTTTTTTGTACCTTTTGTGAAAGTGTTTCTTTGATATTTGGACTTCAGGCTTCATACATTATATAGTTTATGCCTACATTTTGTTACTAGAATATAAAAAAAGTTTCTGTTTTAACAATATGTTTACACAGATTACTGTAGAAACGCAACACACATGAAATGCGTGTGTTCCAAATAACGATTTATTATTTCCACTCTAAAACTCCACTTCACTCCCAGATAATCAATCAAGACATGAGCTGGAAAAAGTTCGTTTACGTTCTAAGTCGGTGGGGGGATGGAATAGCCGGCTGTTTGCAGCTTGTCTTTATCAGTACATTTAGATGACAAAAGACGCTGGCGGAGAGGTGAGAATGGTTTTAAGAAGCAATTTAAGGTGGGCCGGATCTACGACTTTTTTCGTAGGCTCTGGTAATTCTAGTGTTAAATAGCATGGCTGCACGTTCAGTTTCTTTTCAGTAAAGTCAGGCGTTAGGCAAGTGTCATTAAATAGCGCAGCTGCACGTTCAGTTTCTTTTCAGTAAAGTCAGGCGTTAGGCAAGTGACGTTAAATAGCGCCGCTGCAAGTTCAGTTTCATTTCAATAAAGTCAGGCGTTAGGCAAGTGTCATTAAATAGCGCCACTGTATGATCAGTTGTAATTTTTTCAGGGTGTTTCTTTTCTTTAAAGTTCGAAACTTTTTCCCCACATTGCAAACACTTCCTTTATCTCACTTTAAGAGATAACCTCTTCCCGGATACCGATCTCCTGCAGAACCTCCGTATGTTGCTGCGTATGTAGTTCCATCAACTCCTCTGTCGTCAGTTCCTCTGAATGTGCGGGGACAAGCTCTTTGATGGCTCGTATTTCCAATTTTGGCTCGTAACTCAAGACAAAAAATTGACCTAGTGACGGGTCATATCTCAAAAAACTCGTACATTGGGGCACTCGTATCTCAAGGTATCACTGTACTGACTTTTTACATTTTGCATAGCACACCTTTAAATTTCTTTAGTAATAAAATAACTTCTTTATGAATGAAACAATTGCATGCATCATCTATCACCATCAGCACTTATGGACCATGCAAGGGAAATGATGTGTAAAGACTAGAGTTGAATATATCTAGCTTTTTTGTAAATAACACTTTTTCCTCATCGAAGAACAATGTACTCACCTGCCATAGCTACTGTAATCTATATGACACACCTTTCCTTTTTTCTTGTTATTGAGGACCCTGTGTCAATAACAAAAATAAAAAAGTAGAGGGCAAATTTGGTACTATAGGACAAAGTGAGCATTGCTCATTCTGCTGGGCTTTTTAGTGGCACACGCCTGTTAACACTTGAATTACCAAAGCCTACAAAAAAACTCGTAAACCCGGCCCATCTTAAATCTGTTCACACCTCTCCATCAGCATCTTTTGTGTTGTAAATGTGTCGATAAGCGTAAGCAGCCTACTGTCCCATCCTCCCACCGCCGCAGAAAAGACAAAAAGCTCTCCCAGCTCAAGCCTTGTTTATCTGGGAGTGAGGTCCCGGGAGCTGTATAGTGTAAATAATATATCATTATTTGGAACACATGCATTTCATGTGTGTTCTGTGTCTACAAAGATCTATGTAAGTGTAGCATGACAGAAATGTTGAACACATACCTAAAAGACACACTTTTTTCATGGTTTAGTACTAATGACAAAATTTTGACATGAAGTGTATAATGTGTAAAGACTGAAGTCCAAATATCAAATAAGCACGTTCATACAAGGTACAAGTATAACAAAGCAAGTGCGCTTTTATTCAAGACTATATCCAAAGAAAAAGAAATCAGGTTAGTGTACTTCAGAGTCACGACAGGCTTTGGTGTAGTACAGCGGAAAGAACTGCTGACTCATACTCAATATGTCACGGGTTCGAGCCTTGCTGAGTCACAAAATAAACGTTTTGAGTAGTGAGCTGCTCTTACTGTTACTATTATACAATAAAAACATACATGTAATTTGAGTCTGTAACAGCCAGTGTAAATGTATGGTACATCTAAAGGTTAACTTTTTTTTTTAATTTCTTTAATTCAGTTTTGTTCTCTCAGTCGCGTTCATGTCCCACAACAATTAAAGCTACTATAAGTGTAATTTAAAAAAAAACACAATTCGTTCAGGTTTATATTTATGATCACGGAGAAGCGATGCAAAATAGAATTGAAAGAGTTAAACGATCGGACGTATTAGAAATTCTACAGCCAATAATGGATACAAATCCATATGTCCAAAAGTATCGTACTTTACACGAAATATATCTGCAAAACCCTCACATGCATGTATTGGTTACTTTGCAAAATAAATGATTATCTCCTAATGATGTAGATCGTTTTGTCTGTGCAGAAATTCCAAAAAGAGAAACCTATCCTGAATTATTGTACAATGTCATTAAACACATGTCTCACAGACCTCATTTAAAAGATTCAGTATGTTGGGACTCAAAAGCAAAAAGGTGTTTAAAGAAATTTCCTAAAGCTTTCGTAAATTCAACAGATATGACTAAGGCCGGCTTTCCTGGTTATCGACGCAAAGATAATCGTCACGAACAACACACATATCACGGAAAGAAAGTTGTTAAAATTGAGATGATAGATAATTCAATGATTGTTCTGTATAACCCATATTTTCTCAAATGATTCGATGGTCATATTAATGTCGAGTATTGTGCATCGGTTATGAGTATTAAGTACATCTACAAGTACATTCATAAAGGGCATGATAGAGTACTCGTGAATGTATCCAACAAACAGTCTCAAGATGAAGTTCAAGCATATTTAGATACTCGGTACGACATTGCAATGGAAAGGAGGTGGCTTTTAATGGAATTGCCAATGCACAGTTGAAGTCAGTCTGTTGAATTATTACCAATTAGTTTACCAGGTCAGAATATGATTCAATGTAAATAAGGCGAAGAAGCACAAGCTTTACAGGTAGTGAGAAAAAAAATAAATAATTGGCTTATTTTGAACTGCAAAAGCATATATGTTTTCTTTCAGTTTATTACGTTTGACTATTTTTTACTATGGTTAATTACTCGCTGTAATGTAAAATAGTTAGTTCTATTATGCATATGTAACAGTTCCCATGAATATAACAGTCTGTTTAAATTGTAAATCCGCTTACCCATACGTGAGCGGTAGAACCGTGAAGTGGCTTGGCCTGGGGTTGGCGAGCGAAGCGAACAGAGTGCAGAGCCCCCTAGGAAAAGAAGGTAGATGAATGCAAATAAAGATAATTTTACTCTTTTCAATTTAGTTAATTTACTAGGAGTGAATTTTCCATGTCTATCATTTTTTGCAGGTTTTCAAAAGTTAAGCTATCCAAATAAGAATGGAAAGAGTGAAGTCTGTTAATCCAATCACCACAGGTTATATCTTCCTTCAAAAAACCAGCTACACTCATCCCTTTACTATGTTTGAAAGATTTTCTCTTACACTCTCTGAAACCTGTTTGCTCTCTGAAACCTAAAAGCTTATGAACTGCTTCCTTCTTTGGGCAATCTGAAAGCTGAGATCCATTGTGCCAAGCCAAGCACTGTGTTAATGACTGAGTAGCAGCCATTATTTCAAGACGGAAACTTAAACATCTATATTCTTGAGCCAAAAAGAATGTTTTTCCCTATGAAGTTACAGAGGACACTGCAGTAAGCTTAACACTAGAATCCCTGAAGCCTACAAAAATCTCATAATCCCGGGCCACCTTAAATTCCCTTGTACCTCCTCATCAGCATCTTTTGTTTTGCAAATGATTCAGCTGAAGTTCTCTCAGCTCAAGTATGTTTATCTGGGCATGAGGTGCCTGGAATTGTATAGGGTAAATAATATATTGTTATTTGGAACACATACAGTACATTTCATATGTGTTCCATGTCTACAACGATCTGTGTAAATGTCGGATGATAGGAAATGCAAGGCAAGAAATGTTCAACACACATAACTAGAGCAGAAACTTTTCTCATGTTCTACTAATAACTGGTAAAATGCTGACATGAAGTGTATAATATATGAAAACTGAAGTCCAAATATCAAATAAACACTTTCACAAAAGACACAGATATAACAAAACAAGTGTGTTTTTTTTTCTAGAATTTAACCAAAGTAAAAGAAATTGGGATAGGGTATGACACACGCAAGCATACATGCTGTCTCCAAGTTCTGCTGTTGTAGGTTCGATCCTGTGTCCTTCACGCATTAACTGTTTTGAGTAGTGAGCAGCCATTATTATTACTATTACGATAGAATAAAAACATACATTTCATTTATTTGAGTTTGTAACAGTTCTTGTAAATTTGTGGTACTTGTAAAAGTTAGTACTTTGTTTCATTATTCACTTTTGTTTTCTCAGTCACGTTCACAGTCCCCCCAATCTGATACAGTTAGTTTTCAAATAAAGACGTGCTATCACAGAGGTGAACTCAGATGAGAATGAGGGTCTACATTGGAGAAAGAGAACAGAAGCTCTCCCCACAACAAACATCCTGAAAAGGAAATGCTGTGGAACTGTAGCTCATGACAAGACATCAGTACTGTAAATAGTCCAGTTACACTAAGTTAGATGTCTAACTTCTTTTAGTGATGTGACATTGAATAACTCAAGGAATTCATGCTAATGAGCAGTGTTGGGACAAAAGTTACAGCCACAATATTTCTTTGGCTAGGACAGATAAATACTATCAATTAGTCTGCTAAATATACTTGTCATTTGCCACACCTGAGTGCGCTGCAGTAAAATGTTTCAGTAAATAGGGTAGAGAAATATGCTGTCATCATGTGGATCTGACAGAAAACTACTGTGCATTTCAATGCTAAAATCATATATAAACCTATAACAGCTTTATTAAGTTATTTTGGGTATTTTCTCCAGTGTTTTAATCTCATTCAATCTCATCCAATAATGATCATGCTGACTCAGAAGATATATTTTTAAATCTAGTGCAGTTGTCATAGCTTATCCAAACCAATAGAAAGTCTGCAGCAGAGCAACATACTGCTCTTTGCAAGCTGATGCTAGGAAGCTGGGATATTTGAAAAAAGAAAAAAGATATTTTTTGCTGCTGTTCATTTTGGACTATCTCATAGACTGTACAACTTGGTGAAATCCTGGTTCTCATGTTAAAAATTTGTACTTCTGAAGTGAAATGTTTTTTAGCTCTTTCAGCCAAGTCGAGCAGTTCCTCACTGCAACATGCGAAATGGAGTACAGTATTCCTAAACCTAGGTAGAGTAAAATATTTAACTCTACCTGAAATTAATAGATATCACACATTTGGGTCCTGCTGGGTCTGACTTGTTTTTCCAGTACATGCCACATATGCTTTATTGGATTGAGGTATAGGAAATTTGGAGGCTATGTCAACGCCTTACACTTTGTCATGTCCTTCAAACCATTCCTGAACAATGTTTGTAGTGTGGCAGGGCACGTTATCCTGCTGAAAGAGGCCACTGCCTTCAGGATACACTGTTGCTTTGAAGAGGTGTATGTGGTCTGCATCAGTCTTTTAGGTTGGTAGTACAAGTCATAGTAACTTCCACATCAATACCAGGGCACAAGTTATCCCAGCAGAACATTACCCAGCGCATCACACTGCCTCCACCGGCTTGCCTTTTTCCCATAGTACATCATACTGCCATCTCTTCGCCTGGTAAACAATGCACATGTACCCAGCTATGCACATGATCTAAAAAAAAGGTTGTGATTCATCAAACCAAGCTACCGTCTTCCATTGCTCCATTACACATTGTAGATGCTTTTGGTGGTGGACAGGGGTCAGCATGAGCACTGATTTTTATACCTTCCTATGCCTTGCAAGCAAAATAGCTTTCACCACAAGCCAGTAAGAAAAATATGTTTCTCATGTCTGCAAAGAGGCTTACTATAATATGGCTTCATGTTATTTTCTTTGATCCTCTCTTACAGATCATGAAATAAGTCATCCTCATTCTTCAGATTTGCCTGAAAAAAGTGCACTTCCCAACCTTGAAAGAACTGCACAAATGATGAGGTATATTTTAATACTTCTCTCTGATGAATCTGTAATAGGAGCTGTTTTGAATATCATGATTATCTTTAGTGTGTTATGTGTTGTGATTCTTTCAAAATATTATGTTTATTAAGGAATAGAACAGCCAATACTTTCTTTAGTGTTTTAGTACATTGATTTATTTACATTTATTCATTTTAAAGTTGGCAGGAATTAGTGCCTGTCTAAGCAGCATTGAGATCAAAACAAGAATCTAGCTATATAAGGGAATTTAAACATTAAAGACTAGTCATTTAGCCCGTTACAATAACGGGCGCTAGAACAGTAGTGCATAAACATTAGTAGGAACAGTCTATATTAAATGGCAAGGGTCTTTGACCTCATTCTTTTTGTTGGTCGTATTTTTCTTTCTTTCAGCCTTTCTTTTGTTGATGTTTACTTGCTGAGCTGACCGTTCTTCGTGGGCTGCCGCCGTGTATTGTGTGTCTTTAATTTTCTGTGGCAGTAATACTGTCTTGTACGGCTCTATTCAATAAGGGCGCGCACAAAGAGGCGAGCTTCAAAAGGACAACCTCATTTGAGCGCGGCGAATAAAGGCGTTCGTAGATAATTTAGTTCAAATGGCTCTGGAATATGTGAAGAGCAACAAAGGTGCAGATCTTTATTTACGCGCGCCTTTATTTGCTGCGCCCAATTGAGGTCGCCCTTTTGAGGCTTACCTTTTTGTGCGCGCTCTTATTGAAGGATGCCTGTGCGCGCCCTTATTGAAGGATACCGTCTTGTACGTCCGCTGGCTTGTACGTCCGTAATATACCTTTAATTTTCTCTGGCGGTAATACAGGCGTGCGTGTCGGTAATATGCCTTTAATCTCCTCTGACAGTAATACTGGCTTGTATGTGGCTGTAATATGCGTCACTGTATTGTGTACCTTTAATTTCCTCTCGCAGTAATACTGGGTTGTATTTCCGTAAAACGCCTCTAACTTTCTCTGACAGTAATATCGCGCGTCACACCGTGCCCCGCGCATGCGCACTTTACCAGAAGACACCCACACATGGACACCTGGACGCACATAGGGATTTTATATATATATAGATTGCAAGGATCTTGGTCAGATACACTAACTTCACTATCGGGGCACATTTCTGTAACCACTATGAACACCAGTAGTTGTAATTCAAATACCTTAGAGCTGTCCTCCTTTGTAACCAATGTATATCGGCATACAAGAGGAGGTGTTTATGTTCAGCCCTCATTTTTTCACATAATTCAATGCATAATCAGAACTTTAAGTGTTCATCTTTACACATTTCATAGTTACTATGACATTGTTAAGCATCCCGTAGTTCTGGAATCTTTTTTGTTGCAATATTTTCCAAGTAAATAAAGAAATGCCTCTTATTGCAGTCTGGCACATGCACCTTAAAGGGATTTTCTACCCAAAAATTATAATTTTTTTTTTATCTGTTGCTTATCTTGTCATCATGGCTGAGAAAAAAAAAGTAATGTCACGTATTTAATGGTGTTTTTACTGGTGAATGGAGATTCTGTTTCTGATATACAGTGGAACCTCTAGATACGAGTTTAATTCGTTCCAGCACTGAGCTCGTATAGCGAATTTCTTGTACCTAGAACAAACTTCCCCTTTGAAAATAATGGAAATCCAGTTAATCCGTTCCGCACCCCCAAAAATATCAACATAAATATCAATTTTCCTAATAAATAACACTGCTAAATAATATAACTGTAGTTTACCTTTATGAAGAGTCCTGGCTGGCTTGAGGGAGACAATTGGGAGTAAGTAAGTTAATTTCAACGGCCATGGCTTCCTTTTTTTTCTTTGCAGCACTATCTGAGGCAACAGTCTTCTTGAGAGGCATCGTGGAATAATTATTTTCACGTTAAATGCAAAAAAAACAATGAAATCACAAGCACACACTACGGGAGAACAAGGAACACTGAGTGAGCTGATGGGCGGGCAGCGTCAGCTTGGGTGAATCCCCGAGTCAAGGCGGATCGGGAAACGCATCATGCATACCCACAGCCTGGCTCGTGGCTCGTTACGTGAGCCAATGCTCGTATTTAGATCCGAATTTTTCTCTCATACTTTCCTCGTATCTTGAATTTCTCATATACAGAGGTGATCGTATCTTGAGGTTCCACTGTAATTGCCTACAATGGTGATGATGAGGTGCAAACCACCTAGAACAGAAGTAAACAATATTAAAACATCTATGAAATATCTCAAGTTGCTTGTAACTAATAACCCAAATGTCAGTTACGTAGTTCTAGTCCTGTACATAAGCAATTTCTTATCCACTTGCAAAATTTTTATCTATTTCAATATTTACTTGTTAAGGTGAAAAAATGAAAAACTGTAAGAAATTTTAATTAGGGATTTGAGTCTGCTCCACTTTATTGTAAAAGTATTACATTAATTACCATATATATGAAATCAAAAATCGCAAGGTAGAGTCCTGCAAGTAGGTGTTTTTTTTTTTTTTTTTCACAGAAACTGGCCGTGTCATTGTACTGTACATCAAATATTTTGATCAGTTCAATTCATTCCTCACACATTAATTACCAGCATTTTTTGCTGATACTGCAAGTAAGTGTTAGGGAAGAATTCAGTACTATATGGAATTATTCAGAAACACCCTTTGTAAAAAAATATTGTAATTTTAAGTGCACTTAAGATCACACTTAAGATCATTCATCATAATAGTAATAATGACACCTTTTAACATGTTTTATTTTTTATAACAAGTTTCAACACTCATGTTTTTCCACTTTGAAGGAGTAATGTTTAAAAACAGGAAAGATAATCATAAAAATAGAGAAAGCAAAAATGTCTATAAACAAAAATTGGTTCAACCCTTATTGTCTGTGGACCCTAATAAATGTAACTATGATGGCTTATTTACAAACAGAACAAAAAGGTCTGTTATATACACTCAATGTAAGAATGGGTTCAGAATTAAGTAGAATTGTTATTAATGTCAGTAGTGTGTATCTAATAGCTGTTCATAAACAAAGGCTGCAGCTTTATGAATATTTGAGGAACAAGTTGAAAAAACTTGCTGTGTTACCTAGACAGATTCTTAAATACCAAAAAAGAAAGGAAACTTATATGTGTAAGATTTCATGTTGTTTTATTAAAGGTGTCACAAACTTGACTCAGAGTCATAGAAAGGTTTGGGGTAGCCACCTGTATAATTGATTTCCTGGCTGCAAAGTCATTTAAGTGAATACAGCACTGATGTGCAAAAAACCAAGTCCAAAACAGAACTGAGGGGATAGGGAGGCTTTTAAAGGGGAAGACAGCTATACATAATATAAATGTTAATGTAGCAGCTCTACTCTAGCACTTCTTTTTCTCATGTGATAGTGCTTTTTAATTTTAATGTCAAGGTGTTTGTTTTTCCTTGTAGCATTGTGAAATCCAAAATAGACCCAAACGTGGAAAGAGCATTTGTATAAGAATTTTTGCAGCCATGTTAATGTTAGCAGATTTTTCACAGACCACAATTTTTTCCATTCTCACAGCAGAGAGGAAGGAACTTTGATTACCATGTAAAGTATTTATAACTTTTATCATGAAAGTACTAAAATAGGGATACTTTGATCATAGTCTACAAATATTTGTGTTAGTACATGACATAAAATTTAAATATATTATCAAAAATATTTCCAAATCAATACATTTTGTTTTGCATGTAACAAATTAAGTCTTTTAAAATGTGGGGAAGTTGAAAGTATCATAGTTCATTTAAAAATGTCAATGAAGCTTATTTCCTGTGAACTAATTACATTAATTTCACAATTTCATTCCTTTGTTTTTTTATCCACATAAAAGCTGTATATAGCTCACCTGTGTAGGAAGAGGAGAGAATTTTAACTCAGTTAATTAATCACCAATTTTGCTTTTGGCAATGCCAGTATATAATTAAATAATTTGGTACGGTTTCCTACTTTATTTTCCCACCCTTTTCTATAGGAGGGGGTCTCCGGCTGTTAAACTTATATCAAAGTAACTGAAGCACGCTCATTTTAAGAAACAGAATAATGTGATTTATTGATAAACAGAAGGATTATAGAAACATGATAACTGCATATATATCAACATCAATGACAGGCTGCAGGACCTTTTGAGACACATAACATGTAGAGACTGGTTGTTTACTAGGTTTTTGGAGTTCTAATTTATCTTAGCACAGATAATCAGTTTTGTAATTCCAATTCTTTAAGGATGGTATATGATGCTGCATTGAATTGTTGCTGCTGTTGATCCGAGTTCAGGTGGAGAATTCTTTGCTACATGGTCCTTTGTTTGTGATGTGCTCTGCTTTTCTCAGTTCAGTGCTATACTTTTTGTTGCATCCTCTGCAATGTCATATGGAAAAGTGTTACTCTTTCTGGTACAAGAGTTTAGACTCTGAAGTTCCCTTCTTGAAGTCATAGGCGCTTCTCAGTCTTCTAAGACAGGATTCAGTTATTGATACAGAGTTTGGCTTGACAGAGTGGATCTCAGCTTTCAGGTCCACAAAGATAAGGGATCAGCTTTTAGGTTTCAGAGAGCAGGTCCTCAGCTTTCAGAAACTGAGCTTTTAGAGAAGTGAAAATAAGTGCTGGTAGTATTGAATGAAGGCGTAACCTCTGGTAATTGGACTAAAGTCACTTTCAATTACAAAAGCAGGGCCTGCATATATAGTGTGCTATTTTGCTCAACACAAACAGAAACTTTCAGTTACAAGCCTAAGGTGATGTCCATTTGTTACCCTCATGCTTGATGGAGCCTCTGCAAATGTCTCAGCTCATATCTAGTTTACTCTTTTGTTATTAGATAAGTACAGGTTTGATACTTGTATGAACTCTAATTCAGCCACTTACTCTGGAATGTAAGTTAGGGGTGCAGCTGGATTTCTGCATCTCTGTTAGATCTGCTGTCTTAATGTGCCAATTAAAGCCTAGCTGAATGATAATGCTCACTTTGTCCTATACCTGCATAAGAATACTTTCCAATTACTTTTTTGGCAAACCGATCGTGTTGTACTAAAACTAATATATGTGCCAACAAACCAAAAGTGCTTTGAGCAACCCAATATATGCACATGTAAATTTGCTAAGTTGTGAGTAAACCAATGCTTTCTCCATCAAAGCGATCAAGATGCATGGAAAACCAGTATGTGTGCCAGCAATCTGATTCAGTTGTATTGAAAGCAATATAGGAGCCTCACTTTCCTGCAGTGGTTAGATTTATTGTTCAAATTGTCTTTATTATCTTAAGAGGAGAGCACCAGATTATAGATTATACCTACAGAAATATCAGCAGGCTTATAAATATGTAAATTGTTTGTTTCGTTTATTACAGCCTGCCACTTCATTGAGTGCTGCTATTTGGTTGGGGTTGATTTATTAATTACAAAAGTTAATAAAAGGTTACCTAACACTGACTACTTTAGAATTTAGAAAAGAAGAAACTGGAATATGTGCAAAAAAGTGGACATACCCTGTCAGTGGAGTTTTGACATTGCAACAGATAGCCTCAAGCATTAATGTCCTTTTTTAACAGCATTTTAGGAAGCACAAATACTCCTACTGTGTCTGTTTGTAATTTGATATAATGATTTTCTCCTTAACTTAGAAGGAGTGGAGCTTTATTACTTCAGAAAATATTCAATTTCAAGTCATTTTTCAAACACCTTAACCTATGGAACCATTCAATCATATGAACATTGGCCTATGTGAACAAGAATATTGTGATATCTTGAGTGTTTTTACCTAGCAATTTTCTGCCTTTGGTCACATATACCAACCCATAATATTTTATGAATTAAGTGTCAGCCTCTGGGTTGACTACCCTTAGATTTTTGACGTGGCTTTGTACATACACCTGTAGCACAAGCTGTTGACTCTTAAAGACTTCTCTTCTTATTCTGTTGTGGCTTTGGGTCTCCCAGACGTCTTCATGTTAGTTTACTTCAGTTTCCAAATTCCTTTTGATTGGATAGGAAACTGTGCTCAATAGCACCTTGGCTTTCTTTACACTTTCCCTATTTGTTAAGTAAATGCCTACAGAGCAATGCTTACATAGCAATCTCAGTAGGTTCTTTTGTTATTATTTGCAAACGCTTCTAAATACCTACTTGCCAACAACAATACGTGGTGGAATATAAGCTTCTGTTTCGAGGAATTGATTGAAATCACAGTAGTCCTGGCACTGGAAGTCCCACATGATAGGGAGTACATTTCCCTGCAGTGCCCTCTAGTGGCACCCACGACCCCGGCAGGGCTATGCTGCTGGACTACAACTCCTGGCATTCCCTGTTGGTTCAGAAATGGACGACGATATCGAGGGCAGTTGCCATCTAGCACCGGGGGGAATAAACACCCCTCAGAATTAGTCCTTCCCTTCTTTTATCCCGGCCAGGGATGGTACTAGAAACATGTCCAGTCGGGATGCCTGTCCATTTGCCCAGGGCCTCCCATCCGGGTAAGGAATCTTCTCCTCTGTTAGGGATGTCCATCCATCCATCCATCCATCTGGAAAGTCCTGTTCAGGTATGATACCTTTCTCTTCTTTGTCCGGGATGCCTGTCTGTCCTTTGGACCCTCCTATATGAGTAAGGAACCTTCCCCCTTTCCTGGTCAGAATGCCTGTCTATCCCGTGTGGCACTTAACAACATCTACAGACAGATCTTACCTCCTATCTGTTCAGTTGTTTGGTTGTTCATGAAAAATTTACATGGTTGTTTGTCTTTATTCAAGTGAGTATCCTTAACAACAATTATTTTGTAAATCAGATAATGCAAATCCCATGGTACACAAAGACGTTATAGAAATATGCTCTCAGGTTCTCTAAATTGTATTAAATATTGTAGTTCTGTTAATTAGCTTCTGCTTTTTTATGTATATGAACACATCTGTGTCTTCATGTGATAGTTCTTTATTTAGTCAGTGGTATAATCTATTCTTGCATTTTTCCTTGTAGTTTGTACTATTGCATTATATTTCTGAGGTGGCAATGATAGATTGGCCATCTAGTTCTGTGAAGAGGATTACTTAGGTTCTGTTTAATGTGTTATATTTATCCTATTTCTTGACACAAATTACATATCCAACCAACCTGGAAGTGAGTCTCTCTCTGATTTCTTCCATTTCTAATTTATTCCTTTTTTTTCCCTACAAGGGTCTTTTTTTTATGAGCTTTTTTGTCTTCTTAGGGATTCAAGGCTGGGGGGCTATCAAAAATAGGGTCTTTTAAAATCCATTGTGGCATTATTGTATGATTTTGAGCTGTAATGAGAAGGAAATTGTTGTTGAATTATTCACTCAGATTCCATTCACAACAGAGTATAAGTACACTTAATTTTTTCTGCTCCCCCGAACCAGAATGAGCACCATATTGACCAGATCTACAGAATCTATATTAGGACCTAGGAATAGTCATCGAGTGTTTTCTATTCAACTGGATGCAAAAGAACTACTGAAGTACTTTACACCTGAAGGACTTCCAATGGTTGAACTGCAGCCACTTGAAATACATAAAGGGTAAATACCTTTTTATTTCAAATATAATGCATAATAGCATGTAAACAAATACTGTACTTTTAAATAATTAGTAATGTACAAGTCTGAAATGTTTAATTTTTCTGATTTGCTTTTATTTTGGATGTAAATACATCTTATTCAGACTATGTTTTGATGGTAACATTATTTTTCTATGTTGAATTGAATTATTCCTATTATATCATTATTTGTGAAAATAAAAATGTGATACCATCCAGCTCTAATCTTATCTGATACAAAGCACTTTTAAAATTGTAGCTACAAATACATGAAAAACTAACAGAGCTAAATGCAGCTGCATATTTGGGATTAATAAAGTATCTATCTATCTATCTATCTATCTATCTATCTATCTATCTATCTATCTATCTATCTATCTATCTATATTCAAAAGACATTCATTCAATGCAGTTGAGCAGTTTATTAAAATATGGTAGTAATAAGTCGCAGTATCTTTTTTTTTTTTTTTTTTTTTTAAACAGAATCCCACTTGAACTTTATTTCAATATTTCAACTTAACAATTCTACCATAACACCCATTAAACTTCCAGAGGTGTATTGTTTTACATTTAGCATGTTTGTATCAAGAAAGACAAAAAAAACACAGCATGCTGTAAATTTGAATTCATGTGTGCCCTTCACACCTAATCTGCCTAGCAATTAGATGTCCATTCACATATTTGCAGTTTTCACTGCGTGAATTTCAAAAATCAATAATAAATTAGTACATTTACATTTATTCATTTAGCAGATGCTTTTTTTTTTTTTTTTTTTTTTTTTTAGAATGATGTGAACATAATTGAGTCAACATCACTTAGTGGTCTGTTACGAAACAAGTGCTTCAAGACTAGGTTACAAAAATTAACCAAATCAAGACCTTAAAAGTAAGACACTTTAAAACCAATTAGAGCACTAGACTAGTTACAGTAACCTTACCTTAACAACAACAACATTTATTTATATAGTACATGTTCATACAAATTATGTAGCTCAAAATGCTTTACAAGATGAAGAAAGTTAACTACAAACCTGACCTTAAAAACATTTGTCAGTTGAGAAAATATTCACAAGACATGATTGCACTTGATTTTTTTGTTGTTATTTTCTTCCCAACTTGCTCTAGATAGTTTGAATTGAAATATTGGTTACGCATAGCTTGATTTGTCTTTGTTTTAATCTTAAAAAAATGAAAACAAGGGAACATTAAAATAATTATGAAATGCTGGATGGGGGTAATGACGTCATCTGGGCAGGAACCAGAAGTGATGTCATCGGGGCTAGGCGGAATTTCCCATGGCTGGTCTGCAGAAGAAAAAGAGAAAGGATCACTATACTCTGCCACCCCCCAGTCCGGCATGGAATTACCTTCTTTTGAGCCCTTTAGCTGCCTCACATCCGCATGTGTATGACACAGCCCCCACCTCAGCCCAGACCCATTGGTCAGGTGTTCCTGATCGAAAGGTCGTGAATCCAAGAAAGATTATCGATGTTGGCGTGGAAATAGCCCCGCCAATGAATGAGCGAAAACTTGTACAGCTGTAGATCTAAATACCACCTTGTGACATGTCGGTTCGATTTCTTGTGTAAGGCCATCCACTGTAAAGGTTCATGACCCATAACCAAGGTGAACTCATGGCCCAAGAGATTACCTCAGCTATGTAATCGCCTTCCTATGGGCTCACCACCTATGGGAGGGGCCAAGGAGGTCGGGTGCAGTGTGAGTTGGGTGGTGGCCGAAGGTGGGGACCCTGGCGGTCTGATCCTCGGATACAGAAGCTGGCTCTTAGGACGTGGAATGTCACCTCTCTGAAGGGGAAGGAGCCTGAGCTAGTGTGTGAGGTCAAGAGGTTCCGGCTAGATATAGTCGGGCTCACCTTGACGCACAGCTTGGACTCTGCAACCAATCTCCTTCACAGGAGCTGGACTCCCTACCACTCTGGAGTTGCCCCCGGTGAGAGGCACCGAGCAGGTGTGGGCATACTTATTGCCCCCCGACTTGGAGCCTGTACATTGAGAGAGGGTAGCCTCCCTCTGCCTTCGGGTGGGGGGACGGGTCCTAACTATTGTGTGTGCGTATGCACCGAACAGCAGTTTGGAGTACCCACCCTTTTTGGAGTCCCTGGAGGAGGTGCTAGAGGGCATACCTTCTGGGGACTCCCTTGTACTGCTGGGAGACTTCAGTGCTCACATGGGCAATGACAGTGAGACACGTGATTGGGAGGAATGGCCCCCCTGATCTGAACCCGAGCTGTGTTTTGTTATTGGACTTCTGTGCTCGTCATGGATTGTCCATAACGAACACCATATTCAAGCATAGGGGTGTTCATATGTGCACTTGGCACCAGGACACCCTAGGCCTCAGTTCGATGATCAACTTTGTGGTCATGTCGTCAGACTTGCAGCCACATATCTTGGACACTCGGGTGAAGAGAGGGGCGGAGCTGTCAACTGATCACCACCTGGTTGTGTGTTGGCTTCGATGGTGGTGGAGGATGCCGGTCAGGCCTGGTACGCTCAAACGTGTTGTGAGGGTCTGCTGGGAACGCCTGGCAGAGTCCCCTGTCAGAAGTAGCTTCAACTCCCACCTCTGGCAGAACTTCGACCATGTCACAAGGGAGGTGGGAGACATTGAGTCCGAATGGGCCATGTTCCGTGCCTCTATTGTTGAGGCGGCTGACTGGAGCTGTGGCCGTAAGGTGGTCAGTGCCTGTTGTGGCGGCAATCCGCGATCCCGTTGGTGGACACCGGCGGTGACGGGTGCTGTCAAGCTGAAGGAGGAGTCCTACAGGACCCTTTTGTCCTGTGGGACTCTGGAGGCAGCTAATAGGTACCGGCAGGCCAAGCGGAATGTAGTTTCGGTGGTTGCTGAGGCAAAAACTCAGGCATGGGAGGAGTTTGTGGAGGCCATGGAGAACAACTTTCAGATGGCTTCGAGGAGTTTCTGGTCCACCATCCTGCATCTCAGGAGGGGGAAGCAGTGCAGTGTCAACACTGTATATGGTGGGGATGGTGCGCTGCTGACCTGACTTGGGTCGGTGGGGGGAGTACTTCGGAGACCTCCTCAATCCCACTAACATACCTTCCAATGAGGAAGCAAAGCCTGGGGACTTGGAGTTGGGCTCCCCCATCTCTGGGACTGAGGTCACCGAGGTGGTCAAAAAGGTCCTTGGTGGCAGGGCCCCGGGAGTGGATGAGATACGCCCGGAGTTCCTCAAGGTTCTGGATGTTGTAGGACTATCTTGGTTGACACGCCTCTGCAACATCGCATGGACATCAGGGACAGTGCCTCTGGATTGGCAGACCGGGGGGTGTGTTCCAACTACAGAGGGATCACACTCCTCAGCCTCCCTGGAAAAGTCTGTTCGGGGGTCCTGGAGAGGAGGGTCCATCAGATAGTCGAACCTCGGATTCAGGAGGAACAGTGTGGCTGTCGTCCTGGTCGCGGAACAGTGGACCAGCTCTACACCCTTAGCAGGGTCCTGGAGGGTGCATGGGAGTTTGCTCAACCAGTCTACATGTGTTTTGTGGACTTGGAAAAGGCGTTCAACTGTGTCCCTCGGGGAATCCTATGGGGGGTGCTCCAGGAATATGGGGTACCGGACCCCCTGATAAGGGCTGTTCGGTCCTTGTACAACCGGTGTCAGAGCTTGGTCCGCATTGCCGGCAGTAAGTCGAACCTGTTTCCGGTGAGAGTTGGACTCCGCCAGGGCTGCCTTTTTCCACCAATTCTGTTCATAATTTTTATGGACAACAGCGACCGTACCTCCCCCTCGTGCTCTGCTCTCCGATGCAGAAGGTCATTATTTAAAAAAAGGTGAGGGCCCTGTGGCATAGGATGCTGAGAGCGGTGGCCATTAACCAGAACAACTGCATTTTTTGCAAATTTAAAGGAATCATCATTCCATTGTTCCCTTTTAAAGTAAGCCAGAGTCTGCTTAAATTGAAAGTGCAGTCACTCTGAGGGGCCCCATCTCCTCTCTAGCCGGCTCTGTAAACGGCGTGCAGGTAGCTTGGGACGTATTTTCTTCATCCATTACTAGGCCCAATTTTTATTTAGGAGTGGTCAGACCAATTTCACCAGTTTCAGAGGACCGCTACAGTTAATTTCTTCAGTGATCCCTTGTAACTAAAGAAGCAAGAGGCGGACCTGTACTGACTGGTATCTCTATGAATGTAGGTCAGATTGGTCTTAACTTTTAGCCATTGTCACAACAACAGGAAGCGATGAGCAACAATGGATATGTTGCTTCTGGAATCCATCAGGGCCAATACCTTATACCCATTCAAGATTACTACTCCTGTACGAAGGAATGATAGAGGTTTAACACTAGAATTACCAGAGCCTACGAAAAAACTCGTAAATCCGTCCCACCTTAAATCGCGTCTTAAATCCGTTTGCACCTCTCCGCCAGAGGCCTTTGTCATCTAAATGTGCTGATAAAGCTACTAGCAGCCAGCTATTCCATCCCCCCACCGACTTAGAATGAACTTCTCTCCTAGCTCAAGCCTTGCCTTGATTTGATTACCTGGGATTGAAGTGGAGTTTTACAGTGGAAATAATTCTAGCGTTATTTGGAATACACGCATTTCATGTGTGTTCCATTTCTATAGTTGGCTGTGCAAACACATTTTTAAAACAGAAACGTTTTTCATATTCTAATAGTAAATGACAAAATGTAGGCATAAACTATATAACGTATGAAGCCTGAAGTCCATATATCAAAGAAACACTTTCACAAAAGGTACAAATAAAAGAACACGTGCGCCTTCATTCAAAAAAAAAAAAAAAAAAAAAGCCGCGTTAGCATGCCACATTGACACTCTTACTACAACCGCCGCAGTGGCGTAGTGTTATCAGCGCCTGACTGGGAGTCAGAGGGTGGCGAGTTCGATTCCGCACGGCTCCACTTCGAGAAATTAACTGCTCTTATTCTTACAATTTTAGAATAACAATATAAATTTGATTTCAGTCTGTAACAGGCGGTGTAACTTATGATACTGGTAAAGGTTAGCTTTTTTTTTTTTTTAATTCACTTTTCATTCTCGCAGTCACATTCAGAATCAATCCATACAACCCCATCTGACACAGCTGGTTTCACATAAATAAAAGTGCACTTTTATTCAAGACTATAACCGAAGAATAAAGAAAGCAAGTTACAGTTGGTGGTTGATACGACAGCTTGCGTGGTGCAATGTTAAGAACTGCTGATTTCCGATCCGTGCTATATAAAATCATCACATTCAAATATTAACAGTTCCCACACACCCAAGGTCCGCCATTCCTACATGTACAACATGTGTACTTGTTGCAGTGTACACACCTCTCTGTGCTATGGTTCCTATTACAGTGAATGAGCACCTGACATTGTACTTTCTTCCCTGGGGGAAGCTGAGGTCTTAGAACGGAAGTTTGTTGACGCTGTATCATCTTTTCTTTTTCCATCGCCTTTTCCTGTAAGAAGCGACGACGAAGTTCCTCTGCAAGGTGAGCCATGAACACTCTTCTTTCCTCAGCGGACCCCGTGCATGCCTTATACAGTACGTGTGCGTTCATCGCTGCTAGGTCAAGGATGTTGTACAACACAGCAACCGGCCACCTGCGTGTTCCTGTGCGCACTGAACAAGCACGCGCCTTCTGGTCCATGATGTCAACGCCACGCTGGGGAAAAAAGAAAGACAAATATATGTGACATTTTGAAGAAATCATTTTATTACCAGAAGAGCACCAGAATACTTCGTCACACTAATATTTTTTTCATTAGCATACCTTCATGTGGTTGTAGTCTGTGACCGTGTTTGTTTTTTTTTTTTTTATCTTGCCCAATCTCCACATCATGGTGCATTGTGCCGAGAATGCAGACAGACTTCATCTTTTTGGGCACATACACTGTCAGCATGGCACTGGGAGATCTAAACACCAGCGTGGAGAATTGTTCATGTACTGAACTGACTTTAGCTGCAGGTGGAAGTTCCCGTCGCACTTTATTCATGGTGCCAAGCAGAGTTGTATTGCGGTGCAGCAGTCTATTAGCCAGCGAAAGTGACGTGAAGAAGTTGTCTGTTGTTACGGTTCTGCCTTTGTCCAGAAATGGCTCCATAAGCTTTATGACCACAGACTCGGAAAGTCTTTCTCCCGTGGGACGACTGGGATCTTTTCCTAAATAAGGAGTGGCATTGCACATGTACTTTGTCTCCAAATCTGCCGCAATCCAAAAAGGCAGAACAACAGACAACTTCTTCACGTCACTTTCGCTGGCTAATAGACTGCTGCACCGCAATACAACTCTGCTTGGCACCATGAATAAAGTGCGACGGGAACTTCCACCTGCAGCTAAAGTCAGTTCAGTACATGAACAATTCTCCACGCTGGTGTTTAGATCTCCCAGTGCCATGCTGACAGTGTATGTGCCCAAAAAGATGAAGTCTGTCTGCATTCTCAGCACAATGCACCATGATGTGGAGATTGGGCAAAATAAAAAAAAACAAACAAACACGGTCACAGACTACAACCACATGAAGGTATGCTGATGAAAAAAATATTAGTGTGACGAAGTATTCTGGTGCTCTTCTGGTGATAAAATGATTTCTTCAAAATGTCACATATATTTGTCTTTCTTTTTTCCCCAGCGTGGCGTTGACATCATGAACCAGGAGGCGCGTGCTTGTTCAGTGCGCACAGGAACACGCAGGTGGCCGGTTGCTGTGTTGTACAACATCCTTGACCTAGCAGCGATGAACGCACACGTACTGTATAAGGCATGCACGGGGTCCGCTGAGGAAAGAAGAGTGTTCATGGCTCACCTTGCAGAGGAACTTCGTCGTCGCTTCTTACAGGAAAAGGCGATGGAAAAAGAAAAGATGATACAGCGTCAACAAACTTCCGTTCTAAGACCTCAGCTTCCCCCAGGGAAGAAAGTACAGTGTCAGGTGCTCATTCACTGTAATAGGAACCATAGCACAGAGAGGTGTGTACACTGCAACAAGTACACATGTTGTAAATGTAGGAATGGCGGACCTTGGGTGTGTGGGAACTGTTACTGTTTGAATGTGATGATTTTATATAGCACGGATCGGAAATCAGCAGTTCTTAACATTGCACCACGCAAGCTGTCGTATCAACCACCAACTGTAACTTGCTTTCTTTATTCTTCGGTTATAGTCTTGAATAAAAGTGCACTTTTATTTATGTGAAACCAGCTGTGTCAGATGGGGTTGTATGGATTGATTCTGAATGTGACTGCGAGAATGAAAAGTGAATAAAAAAAAAAAAAAGCTAACCTTTACCAGTATCATAAGTTACACCGCCTGTTACAGACTGAAATCAAATTTATATTGTTATTCTAAAATTGTAAGAATAAGAGCAGTTAATTTCTCGAAGTGGAGCCGTGCGGAATCGAACTCGCCACCCTCTGACTCCCAGTCAGGCGCTGATAACACTACGCCACTGCGGCGGTTGTAGTAAGAGTGTCAATGTGGCATGCTAACGCGGCTTTTTTTTTTTTTTTTTTTTTTTTGAATGAAGGCGCACGTGTTCTTTTATTTGTACCTTTTGTGAAAGTGTTTCTTTGATATATGGACTTCAGGCTTCATACGTTATATAGTTTATGCCTACATTTTGTCATTTACTATTAGAATATGAAAAACGTTTCTGTTTTAAAAATGTGTTTGCACAGCCAACTATAGAAATGGAACACACATGAAATGCGTGTATTCCAAATAACGCTAGAATTAT
Source organism: Erpetoichthys calabaricus (assembly GCF_900747795.2). Classification (NCBI taxonomy): domain Eukaryota; kingdom Metazoa; phylum Chordata; class Cladistia; order Polypteriformes; family Polypteridae; genus Erpetoichthys; species Erpetoichthys calabaricus. The sequence continues at coordinate 132,777,451 of NC_041406.2, forward strand.
TTCCACTGTAAAACTCCACTTCAATCCCAGGTAATCAAATCAAGGCAAGGCTTGAGCTAGGAGAGAAGTTCATTCTAAGTCGGTGGGGGGATGGAATAGCTGGCTGCTAGTAGCTTTATCAGCACATTTAGATGACAAAGGCCTCTGGCGGAGAGGTGCAAACGGATTTAAGACGCGATTTAAGGTGGGACGGATTTACGAGTTTTTTCGTAGGCTCTGGTAATTCTAGTGTTAACCAGAGCACACCACCCTTCCCCTCTTGTTTCTCCACTGCCCCCCTTGTCACCGAGCTAAAGAAGAAGCAGCTGTGTATTCAGGGGCTTCGGTGTTCTCTCCCAGTGATGACAACTGGGCTCGAGTAGGGACACAAACTGGTTTGGTTCCTTACAGAGACTGTTTGGTTCCCCCAAAGTTTGTAGCCGCCCAATGTCTTTTGATGACTCCTATGAGGGTAATCATATTTTTAAAAGGTTGTCCCCAGGCCAGCTGGGTGAGATATTCGAGCAATGAGTTTAACAGAAAAAAAAGAGGCAAAGTGTTCCACTACCTGTCGGGCATTGTTTAGATCTGGCCTTAGCCAGCACCTGATTTTGCCCCATAGGCTGAATGCCTGAGAGTGAGTTGGCCATTAGGGGTCAAACTTCCATCACAACAGTTTCCTTGCCTGATGGCCCAGGGCTCCCTCACTTTCTCAAAGGACTTTGCCTTTGTGGGGTTCTGGTGGGACGTCTTCTCCCCCAATAGACCATAACTAGCCTTGTACACTTCCCCCTTCCAGCACAGCTGTATTTTGTTAGCCCACTTTGCACTCTGCCTTTGGACTGTATATAGTACTGACCCCTGGGGTAAAGTTCGCGACTGGTACAGCCACCACATATATTTGAGTATTGGCTGTAAAAAAGGCAAAGATTTAAGCAATGGTCTTTACAGATCTTAGTCGAAAACAGAACTGAGGTGACAGACAGAACATGGCAGTTTTAACACTGGAATTCCTGAAGCCTACAAAAAAAACTCATAATCCAAGCCCACCTTAAATCCCTTTGCACCTCTCCATCAGCGTCTTTTGTTTTGTATATGCATCGATCAGCACAAGCAGCCTGCTGTCCCATCCCCCACCTTGATGAAGCTCAGCTCAGACAAAAAGTTCTCCCAGCTCAAGCCAAGACTCCTTATCTGCGTGTGAGATTCCTGGAGTTGTATTGGGTAAATAATACAGTATATCATTATTTGGAATACATGCATTTCATGTGTGTTCCATGTCTACAAAGATCTGGGTAAGTGTAGGATGAAAGGAAATGCAAGGCAAGAAATGCTGAACACATACCTAAAGCAGAAACCTTTTCCATGTTATACTAATAATGATGTGAAGTGTATAATGTGTGAAGACTTTAGTCCAAATATCAAATAAACATGTGCGCTTTTATTCAAGAATATAACCAAAGAAAAAAAAAAACATTTGATTTACATGTTGCTGTCAATGAGTTAAAAACCCAAGCTCAAATGTCAATTGACAGGGAGTTTATATGTGTTCTTGAATGGTGCAGAGGTAAGAACCACTGCCTTATAACCCAAAGGTCCCAGGTTCCAGACTGGGCGCTCCACATTTTGAGTAGTGAGCTGCTATTATTATTATTATTACTATTATTATTAGATAGATAGATATATAGGTAGATAGATACTTTATTAATCCCAAGGGGAAATTCACAGAATAGATAAAAAGGTAGAAAGATAAAGTCGTACACGGAGCTGCTGGAAAGGCTGCCACTCGCGGCGGCACCTGAGTCATTAAGAGATATTATTATTTTATTATATTATTACTATAATATAATAACATAACGTTTGATTTAAGTCTGTAACACCCGGTGTAAATTTTGGCTACTTGTAAAAGTCAGTGCTTGTTTTTTTTAATATTCAGTTTTATTCTCTCAGTGAAATTCACGTGGTACAACGAACTTGCTTCTCCTTCTCTGAGTTTATGGCATTTATCTCCATTCTTTTCACAAGAGCAGCGCTATGGGTGATGCCTGCTCAGAACTATTTGTTGTACCGGCAATCAAAGATACGATTTCCCTTGACGGCTATCAGACTGGACAAAGGCAGGACTTTAATAACAGGCAGCTTCTTCACAGCGCTTTCACTGGCTATTAAACTGCTGCAGCACAACACAACTCTGCTTGGCACCATAAAGTAAAATGGGACCTCTACCTGTAGCTAAAGTCGTTTTAACACACAAGAAAATCAACATGCTGCTGTTTAGATCTGGCAGTGTCATGATAGATAGCTCTATCAGCTTTGCATATGTGTACACTGCAATTTTTCCCCACGTTCTGCTTCTTTGCAGAATTGCTCACACACTCTAGTTGCATGGGGACCATGAGTGAACAGCTGTTTTCAAGTCCTGCAACAAACTGAGGTCTGTGCCCATATTTATCAAGAGTCTCAGAGTAGGAAAATGTATCAACTGTCTCAAAATGATAATTTGTGATGACAATTTGGTACTGCTCTTAAGAGTAGCAGTATAAGCATTTTATCTGTTTTCCTAATTTCAGAAGTTACTGTCATGTTCACCAGGATTTAAAGCTCATGAACTGTCATAACTCTTGAGGAGCTGCCAAAAAATGGCATTTAGTTAGAGATCAGCACACATCCTGCAAAAGGTTGAATGTTTTAGAAACACTATGAAACAATGACATCGATCTGACAGAGAAGGAATAATATAACGTGATGTAATGTTAAAGCAGACTGCATTCATGCAAATCACCATCTCTTCTACTTAATACAGTGATCCCTCGCTATATCGCGCTTCGCCTTTCGCGGCTTCACTCCATCGCGGATTTTATATGTAAGCATATTTAAATATATATCGCGGATTTTTTTGCTGGTTCGCGGATTTCTGCGGACAATGGGTCTTTTAATTTCTGGTACATGCTTCCTCAGTTGGTTTGCCCAGTTGATTTCATACAAGGGACGCTAGTGGCAGATGGCTGAGAAGCTACCCAACTTACTTTTCTCTCTCTCTTGCGCTGACTATCTGTGATCCTGACGTAGGGGGTGTGAGCAGGGGGGCTGTTCGCACACCTAGACGATACGGACGCTCGTCTAAAAATGATGAAAGATTATCTTCACGTTGCTATCTTTTGTGCAGCTGCTTCCTGAAACGACATGGTGCACGGTACTTCGCATACTTAAAAGCTCGAAGGGCACGTATTGATTTTTGATTGAAAAACAAACTCTGTCTCTCTCTCTCTTTGTCTGCTCCTGACGGAGGGGGTGTGAGCTGCCGCCTTCAACAGCTTTGTGCCGCGGTGCTTCGCATACTTAAAAGTAAACAGCCCTATTGATTTGTTTGCTTTTCTCTATCTATGTGACATTCTGTGCTCCTGACAAGCACTCCTTTGAAGAGGAAGATATGTTTGCATTCTTTTAATTGTGAGATGGAACTATCATCTCTGTCTTGTCATGGAGCACAGTTTAAACTTTTGAAAAAGAGACAAATGTTTGTTTGCAGTGTTTGAATAACGTTCCTGTCTCTCTACAACCTCCTGTGTTTCTGCACAAATCTGTGACCCAAGCATGACAATATAAAAATAACCATATAAACATATGGTTTCTACTTCGCGGATTTTCTTATTTCGCGGGTGGCTCTGGAACGCAACCCCCGCGATGGAGGAGGGATTACTGTATATCTTTACAGTATGTATAGGAACATTTTGTAAATATGTAAAATTAATATTATTTTTTTCACTCCAGGGAAAACACCTTTCAACCCTTACTTGATCTGACACCACTGAAGCTGCAACATCTTTCATTTAAGGAAGCAACTACATCCCATTACCATGGAATTGAGTACGTATATTAATTTTTATACTGTCAGAAAAAGTGTAGTAGTGGCTAAGAACACACAAAAGGACCCCGTTGTTTTCTAATAATTTGTTTTCTCTTAATTTAAAAAAGTTTACCTTAAATCTAGTGATCAGGCCTTTAATTTCAGTGCAAGATCGTTTAAGAATTGTGTGCCCATTATTTAAAATTCCAATTGCATTTACCACACTCCTATGGGACCTTGACTGTATAACAGTGATGAATTTCATCCATCCATCCATTTTCCAACCCGCTGTATCCAAACACAGGGTCACGGGGGTCTGCTGGAGCCAATCCCAGCCAACACAGGGCACAAGGCAGGAACCAATCCCGGGCAGGGTGCCAACCCACCGCAGAGTGATGAATTTAATTGCATCATATGTTCATTCTAAAGGAAAGTTTTATTTAACTGGTGTTTCAACATTTCTACATTGGTCAGACATTTGTTTCATTCACCTCATAATGGTTTGAAGGACAAGTCAAATTTCTCTAAAGCAAAGGCACATTATGAGAATATAATTACAGAGATATGCATTTAGCAAGCTGATATAACAACATACTGAAAAACAAATCGGCAAACACTAAATGTGTGTCATTCACTGGGTTTTAGAAGCCAAAGTAGAGTTTTTTAGTATAACAACTACATTTGATAAATGCACTGAAAGCATATATTATTAGGTCTGGGTATCAGCACTGATGTTCTGATTTGATTCAATTCCAATTCACAATGTCCCGATTTGAATCAATATCGAATTTATCTTGACTGAATTAGCGTGCACTGATATATTTGAAGTGGTAGCTTTTTTAGAAATTACTTAACTATGCATAGAGAACATTAATATAATGGAACAAATTTCAGTGACACTTTATTTGAAGGGTGTCTAAAAACTGCATATGCATAAGCATGGAATGACATTTAAAAAGAAATGCATGATTAGTAATGAACAGTTAACATCAGTATTTGGAAGATGTGGAACAAAATATCATTGCTTTTACAAAAAACCTCTTTCACAGCACTCATTCAGAATTCACCAGAATTTAACTAACTAACATATGTATCGTCATATTAGAGTCCACACATATTAATGGGGGGGGGGGGGGGGGGGGGGGGGGGGTTGGGGGCAGCTCCTTGTTTTAATACAATGTAATGTCATCTACTTTATAAAACATCTATATCATCTTGCAAATAATATTATAAAATAATCAAATATTGCTTCTTAAATAATAAATGTTATTCAATAACCTATTCATGTGTTATGAATCTGTATGTAGACACCCTTCAACTGAACTATTAGCCAAATTTTTTCCCTAATCCTGAATTAGTTGAAATTAAAGATACAACGTACAAGTTACACATATTTTCAGTTGCTCACTTACAGCAGTCACTTTAATCAGTTTTGAAAATGTGTCCTGACAGTCCTCAGATATAAAGGAAGAATTTTAAAACAAGGATCTGGAGCTGATGTTTGTTGACAGTGGCATTGAATGAGTGAGACATAAAAGAAAAAGAACCGGCTATCGTGACTGATAATGCTGCTGTTATGGAGCTACTTCAAGTTGGCTGCTTTGAGCACATGCTCACTTTTGTATCGTAGGCTGCTCTGAAAATTCCAATTGCACGCTTGGACTTTAGGAGAGATCCCATAATATTATTCCCCCTCTCCATACTTAATACTGCTGTGACAGTTGTGAAAACTTTCACATTTCTGGGATCCATAATCTTCTGGGACTTGAAATGGGAGACTATTGTAGGGTCCATCATAAAAAAGGTACCACAACTTTTGTACTTCTGTGACAACTGAGGAAGTTCAACCTTCCACAGGAGATGCTGATTCAGTTCTATCCATAACATCCATAACAGTGTTGTTTGAATCAGTGACTAAACATGACAAAAAATAGCCTAAAACAAATAGTCACATCCACCGAAAATATCATTGGTGCTAGTCTGCCCACCTTACAGGACCTGTACTCTTCTAGAATCATGAAACGGGCAGGAAAAATCATCACCGACCCCTCACATCCAGGCCGCAATCTTTTTGAACCTCTTCCATTGCCCATGTTTTACAGATTAATTTATGCCAAAACAAGCAGATATAAGAACAGTTTTTTTTTCCCACAGGCCTTCAAGCTCAGAAATGGTTAATTCAGCTTAATCAGGCTGGGCACTACACCCCCTACCAGGGTCTTGCAGTATTGATTACATATTGTTAATACTTGTTTTTCAGTGTTTATTTCAGCATTTCTTGCACTGAGTTGCACTCTATACTTTGTATACATGTACAGTATATACAGGCAGTCCCCGGGTTACGTATGAGATAGGGACTGTAGGTTTGTACTTAAGTTGAATATGTATGTAAGTCAGAACAGGTACATTACTTTATTAAATGTTATTGTTGACCGATTATAACCAAGTGCTCTGCCAATGAATGATGGAGTTTCACCTCTTTCTGACCTTTTTATTATTTCTACTTTATCTTCAATGGTGATGGTTTTTCTCTTCTTTACTGTAGCACCAGCACTTGCATCAGATTTGTGTTTCAGAGACATTCTTGAAGGGTGAAGACAAAAGGTTAAGATGAGCTCTTCTGTACAGCACTGTACACGCTATCACAGCAGATTAGACACCAGTCGTCAACATATCTGATGTATAGGGTGGTCCAGATCTAATTATGCAATTTTCATTACACTATAACTTATTCAGCTTATTACATAGAAAATCACCCGAAAAATCCCAGACCACCGAGAAGTGTGCGAACTGACGACATGAAGAATCTTCTTCACGCTGACCTGGAATCGTCCCCGCATAAATCAAAGTCATCCAGACCATCTGGATCTGCAGAATTAGATCTGGACCACCCTGTACTGACAAGAGACAACTTTCTGCTATGTGCATAACAATACAAGCAGGCTTGCTATTGAGAATGAATGGGGGCAGCAAGGGGCGGTTCATCACCAGCCCACATCACAGTCACCTCCACTACAGTATGCTGCCTACAGTGTCCGCCGCACCACCGCCCCCATTCAACACGCAGCCATCCGAGGCACACTACAATGCTACCCCCCGCTTCCCCATTCACCCTCAATGGCCACCGTTCAGCCACAACAGGGTCACCACTTGCAGCATTACCAGCCGCCCACCTAGAACGAACGGGGCAGCCGTGTGTGGTGGGCGGGCAGTGAAACCGATTGCCGCCAGGAGCCACCCGACGGACACTACACTGCGCGAGCCGCGAAATCGACCCCCTCCAGCCACCGCTTGCAGCGTCCCCAGGCCAAAGATGACGGAGCGGCAATTACTGAGGTGCATGCGTCGCAGCTGCGGCCCTGTTCGTATGTCGTAGGTTGGATGTCCGTAACCTGGGGACTACCTGTATTTACATTCTGTGTCTTTTTTTTTATCTCAGGTGTGTGATTGACAGTTGAGTGTATGTCAATTATGCTTGCTTATACTTGGAAAGTCACCAAAACCGGAATCAGATTCCTTTTATGTTGCAAGCTTAGCCAATAAATGTTTCTGATTCTAATTTTAATGATCTTGGGAATCTGAATATTCTGTTTGCATCCTTTGATACAAACTGTACTGATAATGTACTTAAATACAGACTTTTTCAACACATTATTTTATTTTTATTATTTTTTTTTTTTGCAAGTTAGATACTTTGACAAAGGCTTTGGATTACATTGATATTTCTACATCATTTTAGTTATCTTTTTATTTAATGAAAATTAAGCATCTCTGTCAATTTCTCAGAGAAATATTGTCCACACTATTGTCAATTGTTAGTGATGCAAACTAAGACATGGGGCAAGTCAAATATTTACAGTAAATGCTCATTAGAAATAAGGGGGTAGGCCCAAATGAAGAAACTGATTTGAAGAAAGATCTGCAGCTACTTGGCACTCCATGAAAGGGCCCTATATACCTGTTGTAATGAGTAAATGCACATCAGATTGTTTTTATGTGAAATTTCAATCCACACACGTAGTTTTTACAGTTTCATGACATTAAATCAACATTTTAGTACTTGGCTAGAACTTTAAGACATTCTAGAAATCGTGTAGTTGAAGCAGGAAATGACAGTATGTGGATAATATATTTGGTATTGTTGATAATTAATCATATGACAGGGTGAATGGTTTTACTCTTGTATGTCAAACCTGTTTTCTTTTTTACTTAGTATTTCAGTTAAGTATTTTGGGTTGCTCTTTATAATCTGTTGAATATTTTTGTGTTTTTTTTCTGTATTCTGGTTAATATTGTTTGAGAAATAAATGCTTTGATTACTCTCACTGTTCATTTAATGAACCCATTCAATCTCCATGTCATTCATATTCTAAGCTTAATTCTGCTTAATCATGTTTTACTTTCTGAAAGAGGCAGGAGTCTGAACTGACTATGAAATAGGCACTAGCTATACTTGCCTATAATTAGGTATTAGTATTTTACACTCACTAGTTAATTAAGCCGAATAGCAGGCTATTCAAAATGATGGAATCATGGAAACTTGTTTTGCTTCCCACCTCAGCAAATCACAGGATGATTTTAAACAGCATCTGGTAAGAAATAAAAAATAAAAGAGGAGGAGGAGATTTGAAAATGACAAGGGGTACTTGGGGTACAAAAGGAGTTTTGTAATGCTTTCCTGCACTGATCCAGATTGTACCATAAAGCTTTACCATCTCTTGCCAATGTATAGCAACACTGTAAGCTTTGAATTTTTCTGTTTTGTTTGAAAGAAACTTACCCTTTTTATACCTTTTGTGTATGCTGTATGCTTGTTTTTTCAGGCCTGCATCAAGCTCCAAAGAGTACGCAAACTTAAAAAATAAATAAATAAATAGAAGTAACAGAGCTGCACTTAAATGGTGTTTTATTATAAGATCACAAGTGTGAAGTTCATTTTGTGGAGTGGAGGTGCAAGAGAATTATTTGCTGTGATATGATCTGTTATATAAGAGGAACATAACCTATTCAATGTATTTTGTTGAATAAAAGACAATGATTTGAACCCAGGATTGTGTTTTGGGTTTAGGTATCAGTGGCACCCTGCCATAATGTATAGTCATAAAATAGATGTGTATAAAAGTGTCTTTAAGAAAATCAGAGGTAAAAACGAGAAAAAGGCAAACTGAAATTAAACAAGAAGTAAGATAAAACTTCACAGAGTAGATTTTCTGCCGTTTTGTATGAAAAGTTGTAAATCAGGAGTTTAATTGTTTACTCTGAACTACTCAGCTTTTTAATTCTTAGGATGAAAATTCTAAAAGTTCCAAAATATTTCTTGTATGTAAATTTATATTACTTAAAAGGTGCAGGATTAAAACAGATTTAAACATATTTCTACTTACTATAGATGTAAAAACTAGTCTTAAATACAGCATCACAATTTGATGTACTGTAGTTTAAAGTAAAAAGGATTCCACTAGTTTGGTCGATATTTGATAACAGAGAATGGTCAATTTACAGTGCCCTTCATAATGAGTGGCACAAAGACATGTTTTTCTTGTATTTATCCCCCTGCTTCACTGTTTAACATTATAAATTAATTCAGATGTGTTTATATTTGGGGGCATTTCTATACATTTCAGTCACACCATATAGAAATTACACTTTTTGTACATGGTTCCCCCATTTCAGGGTACCCATAATGTTTGGAACATAGTGATGGTGGGTAAACTGTATTAAAACAGTCATATTTTAGTACTTTGTTGCATATCCCTTGCTTGTAATGACTGCTTGAAATCTGTGATTCATAGAAATCACCAGGTACAGAGTATCTTCTCTGGTGATGATCTGCCATACTTCTAATATAGCCATCTTCAGTTCCTGCTTGTTTTGGGGACTTGTCCCCTTAAGTTTTCTCTTCAGCATTTGGAAGGCATGCTCAGTTGGATTTAAATTGGGTGACTGGCTTGGCCATTCAAGAATGTTCCAATTTTTAGCTTTTAGCAGTCTGTTTTGGATCATTTTCTTAAAGCACTGTCCAGTGAGTTCGGAGGCATTTACTGGAACTTGAGGTAATAAGATGTTTCTGTACACCTCAAACTTAATTATGCAACTGTAGATACAACATCAATGAAGACATGTGTGGCAGTATCCATGGCAGCCATATATGCCCAATCCATAATGCCCCCACCACCATGTTTAACCAATGAGGTGGTATGCTTGGGATCTTGGGTAGTTCCTTTTCATCTCCACACTTTGTTCTTGCCATTATTCTGATACAGGTTCATCTTTGTCTCATCTGTCCACATGATCTTTTTCCAGAATTCTTCAGGCTGTATTAAGTACTTTTTCCCAAACGGTAATCTGGCTATCCTGTTTTTGTGCCTATCTAGTGGTTTGCATCTTGCAGGGTGGCCTCTGTATTTCTGCACATGAAGTCTTCTGCCGATACTAGTCTGGCACATACACATCTGCCTCCTAAAGACTGTTTCTGATCTGTCGTACAGGTTTTTAGGGCTTTTTTTTTTTTTACCATGGGGAGGGGTCATCTGTCATCTGCAGTAGAGGTCTTCCTTGGCCTGCCAGTTCATTTCTTCTTAATGATATTCCAGGCAGCTGTTTTAGATAATCCTAAAGTTTTACCGGTGTCTCTAATGGTTTTATTTTTTTTTTTCAGCCTCGTAATAGCTTCTTTGACTTTCATTGGCACAGCTCTTGTCCTAATGTTGAACAATGACAACTGCAAACTCCAAAGGTAGTCTGTAGGTAGAAGCAAGCCTAGGTATCTTATGCATTCACAAATGAAGCAGTTAAACACATCTGAGTAATCACAAACTGATGCCAGTTGTCCCAAACATTATTGTCCCTATATTTTAGGGCACCATAGTAGAAAAAGTGTAATTTCTACATGGTGTTACAGAAATGTATGCAAATACCCTTAGATTAAAGTCTGCAATGTGCACTTTAATCAAATCTTAATTGTTTGATTTGTAATTTTTAAAATGTGAAGGAGACAGGTAAATCAAAGAAAAATGTGTGCTTGTTCCAAATATTATTGAGGGCACTGTATTCCTTACAAAAGTTAGTTATGATGCCTGGACACTGAAATAAATTCTTTGGTTTTGCAGTTATGTTTTAAATATTTTCATGTTTTTTTTATTCATGTGTTTAACAGGTTTTGCTTGGATGAACAAAGAGCTTTGGAGCGAGATAAAGCTTTTGCAAAATTACAATCACGTCTTATTAAATTTGAGACTCACACTACTTGCTCAAAAGAGTCTTGTGCCACAGCATTTGCTCTGAGCCCGGTGCCATCACCAGCAGTTCTTTCTGAGCCAGGAAGTGTCCCTGATGGGGAAATATTTCAGTCAGAACACAAGACAGAAATGTCTAAACAAAAGTGCACTTTTGAAGGAGCTGAAGGTATTCAGATGCGAAAGAGGTAAGATTTTATATAGTTAAAAATATATGAATATTTTGAATCCGTTCTAGTTACACTTTGTTTGACATGTTTAATCATCTTATAAGAACTGCTACTTGTTTAGTTATGCTTGTAAAAAACATAAAAGTGGAAACTGCATTTATTCAACAAGCAATACAGGAAACAAAATTAAGATTTTTTTTTAGACTTAACTATTGGACAAAATAGTTCAATCTAAAAAAAAAAGTTTAAATTATTACTGTGATTGTGCAACTGTATTGCAAAAGAATGATGTATAACAATGTAAGTGTTGTACATTTAGGAAGCTATGGCATATAAAGCAACTGAGCTTTGGTTTCTATCAGTATGGGTGCAATTCTATCATTTGAGTTCATGGTGGCAGCACTTAATGTTGATATCCCTACATTGTGATACAACCAACCAGAATACAAAAATTCTGAAGCATCTACTTATATACTCGTCATGCATTACCTCATTAAAGCATTTATACAGTATGTGTTTTTGTTTTTTTAAGTTGCCCGCCTGTCTGTCTCTCAGAGATCTGTGAGCTCCTATCATTGCTGACTGGAATATGCCACTCTCTCTGTATCTCTTCAAGTTCGCAATAAATTATTTAACCTTGATGATGTTGGTTGTTAGTAAGAGGCATATTTTAAAAGATTCATTATTTTTGTTTACATTACTGTAATTGAATTTTAAATATTTTCAGAGTATTTAACTTACAATTTCAACTAAAAAAATGTGTTTCTTGTTTTCAATGTAACATGTGCTTTATTAAATAATAATTAAAGATTGATTAATGATACCATGTAACTATTATTAAAATGACAGTAGTAATTAGCCTCCTAACTGTAGTCAGGTTCCTTACTGACCCATTTTTTAGTTCTCTCCACATCCCTTTATGAAAGCAGACAATTTTAGGTTGAGTTGCTTATTTAATTTAACGTATTTTGACTAGCTTTTATTTTATACGAAGCTCTTGCAATCATTAAGTAAGCATGTCAGGCAGTGTGGTTTAGTGGCTAAGGTCTGAGTTTCATACAAAAAAATGGCTGATTCACCCTTCATCTCTGACACTCTGTGTGATCATAAGCAAGTCCATTAATCTTCCTGTTCTTCAGATTTAGATTTATAGGCGGAGTGGTGGCTCTGAGGCTAAGGATCTGCGCTGGTATCCCGAAGGTTGCCGGTTCGAATCCCCGTCAGTGCCAAAAGAGATCCTACTCTGCTGGGCCCTTGAGCAAGGCCCTTAACCTGTAATTGCTCCAGGGGGCGCTGTACAATGGCGCGCCCTGCGTATGCGAAAAAAAAAACTAACAAACACTGTTGTAAGTCGCTCTGGATAAGAGCGTCTGCTAAATGATGTAAATGTAAATTTAGCAGGTCAGTATAATCAATTGCATGATGATCCTCTGCTCTTAAAGGAAATACTGTGCCTTGTCAAGTATAACTTGCACATAAGGTAAAGGAGAAGCTCTGAATTCCAAAGTAAACAAAAAATAAACATTCTTTTAACTGAAGGTGTCAGGTTTTACAGCCTAACCTACAGAATGGCTGTAAAAAGAAAGAGTACGGAGTATTTAGGAAAGGAAGGAAGATAAGAAGACTGAAGAAGTGGTGATCTGCTTGACTGTAGCTATTGCTAATTTTTGACATTATAATGAATGTAACATCTTGCCAGAATGTACAATGTGCCAACCTTGTATCTGCCGCAATTGCAAAAAAACAATTAAATATCACCACAAGTGAATTACCGTTCAATTGTATTATTACTCAGAAGCATAAATATATAATAAGATATCATTTTTTTACAGTATGTGTCAATGTCAAAATATTACCTAAAAGAATCCTGTACTTACTGATAAATATGAATTCTATAAACATCTTCCTCAGTACAGTTGTATTTTTGCCAAATATCTACTGGCTAGAATCTAAAACATCAATCACTTTTTTAATTATACTCTTAATATCAGTTTACGGGCGGCACGGTGGCACAGTGGGTAGCGCTGCTGCCTCGCAGTTGGGAGACCTGGGGTCCCGGGTTCGCTTCCCGGGTCCTCCCTGCATGGAGTTTGCATGTTCTCCCCGTGTCTGCGTGGGTTTCCTCCCACAGTCCAAAGACATGCAGGTTAGGTGGATTGGCGATTCTCAATTGGCCCTAGTGTGTGCTTGGTGTGTGGGTGTGTTTGTGTGTGTCCTGCGGTGGGTTGGCACCCTGCCCGGGATTGGTTCCTGCCTTGTGCCCTGTGTTGGCTGGGATTGGCTCGAGCAGACCCCCGTGACCCTGTGTTTGGATTCAGCGGGTTGGAAAATGGATGGATGGATATCAGTTTACATAAAATAAATTCTAAACTGACCTGGAATAAAATTGGCTGTTTGAAGTTTTATTACCTAAAATGAAATCACTACATTAAGATTGTAACAAATCCTGCCCACGAAAAATGACCAGAACAGGCCAACATATTCACCATATTTTGTCCCAGATTGTTGGCACCCCTTAAAAAAAATTAAAAAACAGTTATTTTAGTAAGGAAGACAAAGAAACTGATCAACATATAAACAGTATTATGAAACATAAAATATTAATGATATATTCTCAACAAACTTGTCCCTTTCACACTACAAATCTAAAAGAAAAAAATAGATTACTAAAATTCCTATTAATATGACAAATAGCATTAGTTTCTACAGGCGTATATAGTCCAGATGAAGCACAAAGTCCAGTTTAACTGGAGTGGGCAGAATTTAGACTTCAGTACATAGGTGACAAAAAAAGATGAATATAAACTATAATTCTGTTTTACATATAAATTGTAAAATATTACATTTAATTTAAAAATTGGTGCTGCAAATTGAAACTAACATAGGTAAAGCTTAAATCAAGTCTTATCTTAACTGCAATGCAATTGGAATGCCTCAGTAAATAAAGTTAAGTAACTAGAAGATAATAATAAATAATGTCTGGTAAAGAGAAACCTGAATTATTTGAGGAATGTGGATGATGAGCTCTGAAGAATTATTGAAGGAACTAAAACTTTTCAGTTTATGCAAGCAGGTGAGATGATACAGATGATGAAAATTAAAAAGGGCAAAGTAGAGTGAAGATCTGTTCTTTCTTTAAAATGAGTTAATCAACCAAACATTATCTTCTGATTTTTTCTTAGATTTTAAAGTAGTTACAGTATCCCTTAATTGTCTTGTTTTCTTCTTATACATGTCTTTTTGTTTGTCAATTTATATAATAAAGCACTTTCTTTTCTTTTTTTTTCTTTTCAGATTTGCAAAGTCAGCCAGCACAGATTCTCTCATTTCCCAATCTAGTAGCAACAGCAGTGGTCTGAGTCACCTAGTTTCTGCACCACAGGATCAAAAAAACAGATCCATAACATCCAATTTCCATAAGCAGCAACATATTACATCTTTAAAGTCTACTGCAAAGCAAGAACATGATAGCCTTGAAAAGTCTCAGGAGTCAATAAAGGATAATCCAAAAAAAGAATCTCGGTCTCAAAAACATACGAAGGTAAAAAAAAAAAAAAAGTTTCAGTAAAAAATTTGAGTTCAGTATAGTAGAGGTGTTATAGTAAATCGTACATTAAGAATGGAGGTCTCTCTAAACATGCAGAGAAAAGAAAGCCCCTAACTCCTTTCTCCCTAAACCTCTAGATCAAGGAGTGAACTCCTTTGTCATCTACTGTAAGTTCACAGATAAAACTTTCATTGACATTATTGTTATTTTGAATTCTTGTTGCTGATACTATTATGGCAAATTAATTTGCACAACTACACCACTGACTCATTTTTTTTTTTTTTTTTTTAGAATATTAACTGGAAAATGATAAGCTATTACTAATATAAATTAGCACAATTGAATGTACACTTTTATTATACTAAACAAATATAGTATAATCATTGCCTCCTTCTAGGAGTATAATATGGTGGCATGACATTTTTAAAAGCAGTTGTGTAATGTTTGCTAACTCTGTGTCATCCATAGGGGAAGTTGTTTCATTTACACAGTAGTATATAAATATTGGATGCATTTGTATCCTGCATGTTTTGTTTGTTTTTTTTCTTGGAGAACATTATCTGCTAATCACAAGAAAAGCAGCAATTTCTCTTCAGTCTGTTAACCTTGGACTATAAATATAACACCAGGGGCCTCATGTATAAACGGTGCGTACACACAAAAATGTTGCGTAAGCCCGTTTCCACGCTCAAATCGCGATATATAAAACCTAAACTTGGCATAAAGCCACGCACATTTTCACGGTAGCTCCGACCCTGGTGTACGCAAGTTCTCCGCTTGCTTTTGCAAACTGGCGGCACCCGGCGTCAAAGCAGTGCTACTGTTCTAGTGTGGTTTCCCTTTCTTTTTTAGATCCACATCCCTGACGCGGCTTTATAAATACACTGAAATTAACCGCATATTGTTCATTAGTTTAAGGCATCTGATTGTAATTAACCTGTAACAATATAATGGTCCACGGAATGGCCAAACTATTCCAAATACCATAGCTGCTTTAGTGTTGTTACTCTCACTGCACCTTCTTCTTCTACTTTCAGCTGCTCCCATTAAGGGTTGCCACAGCGGATTATCTTTTTCCATATTACTCTCACTGCACCACTCGGAGCAGCTGATCAGAAAGAGAATTATCGGTATACAGAATCAAGCACACGCTGCCTCAGCCATTCGCTATTTGAACTCCTCTCATCCAACAAACGCTTCAGAGTCTTTCTTGTACGGACATCGCGGTTCAGAAGCAGTTTCATCCCAAGAACTATAAACGCACTCAATCAATCAACCCATCAAGTGCTCCTTATAGAAATATTTGTACTTACAAGTAAAATTACCTCACTGTAAATTTGCGATACGGTTATAATATTGCACAACCTGCACCACTTTATACGGCACATATTTACATATGATGACGATATCATTTTTAAGATGAAATGCAGCAAAATATGTTTATTACATTATACAGATAAAATGTGAACGTCATTTAAATAATCTATATTGTTAATAATTGAACATGTGAGGACACAGTGTCGCAGCACTAGCGACGAGCTGGTACCCAGACTATTCCTGTCTCGTGCTGTATTCTTGCTGGGGCTGGCGCGACACTGTAAAGATAGATGGACAGAATAATTAAACATGTACAGTACTACGGGACATATTTCAATGTCCCTTAAAAGTTTTGAAGAATCGTCGTTCTAAGCTTACAGATGGCTTAACATCTATTACAGAGCTGATTGTGTGGCAATTGTTTACTTGGAGAAAGAAAAGGAAGGACAGGAATTAGGGGTTAGTACGTTTGAAAGAGACAGTACTACTGCAATAAATTATATCATCGAAGGTCACGCATGGCGTAGCAAGCATCTTGCATGAGGCAGTCTCTGGACAGGGCGCCAGCTCGTCACTATCACTGCGCCACCATGTTCCCATGTTTAATAACATGCTTTAATTCCTGTCATCATGAAAATTATATCAAGTATACATCTCAGTATTTTAATTATTCAGATAGCTGTAATATCACGAATGTAATGGATTCTGTGTCCTGTCGGAGAAAGAGAAAGCCCATTTAAGAAGAAGCACATAGTGATTCACACACATAGAGCACATAGAAGAACGTATACAAAACAAAGCATTTAACGTGCTACTTTAGTTACAATGGTATTTGAGAAACTAGTAAATTAAACAATTTAAAGATGAAGTTTATGATGTTCTACTTTAATGACAAAATAAACTACGTGATTGAAATGGAAATTTCAAGATTAAAGTTGGCATTTCAAGCTTTTTTCTCACTGTGTCCCTATTTTTTTTTCTTTTCTCTGTATCCTAATAAGCTTTCATATGACACTCAGACGGTGGGCTACGACTCGCCTTTTCACGGTGAATTTGATATCTGACCACTTCTTTTTTATTTTGGGCACTGTGCGACTTTGTGAACTTGAGCTTTCGAGTTTCTCGGACACTCTATGTCACTTGATTAACTTCCTTTTGTTGATTATATCACTGTTTAAACGTGATAGATAGATCACGTATTTAAAATATACAAATTCTGCATTGCAGAAACCTTAGATATGTTGTATCTTTAAGTTAAAATTCTACATCATATACTTGCACATCTCAGTTTTATATATTGCTGCAAGATGATTCACTTGTGGTAAACTGGTAAATCAGTGTGATCTGCACAATTACAACGAACAATGGAACTACAAAACAATTGATGAGAAAGACAGGTAATAATCTCATGGGGAGCAGTTTATAGAAATCAATTCAATTTACGAAAAATAATTAAATTTGTAAAACAGTTTTTCTTCTATGTACACTTTGGGGAAAAAGTCTGAAATGTATATTCGGTTTTGTATGTGCCCACAGTTCAAACAGGAATGCAGAAAATCTCTGTGACCACTTTTTAAAGGTAAAAAGTATACATTCTTAGAGCTTGCACAGACTTTAGAGTATACAGTCTGAATATGTTTAGGTTAAAAGTCTTAACATAATGATAACGGGTTTATTTGTTATTGAAAATAATAAGATTAGTGTATTCGTATTAGTAATGTTTTTATTCTTTCTTAGATGCTTGAAGAGGTTGTAGCAAAAACACTAAAGCATCATGGTATTACTGGAGAACACGCAAACTTTTCAATATTCAGCCAACGACTGTTTGAAATATGCAAGCTTTATCTAAAGGTCAGTTTTCTAATTTATTTGTTAAAATACACTATTTTATTAATTAGTGAAAGGTTTAATTATAACAGAGTAATATTTTAAACATTTTGCATTTTCTATGTTCTGTTAGCAGAGCTAGTTGGCAGTATCCTGAGAAATCAGAGATGTTATTTATTAGTGTTTTGCTTTTTTTTTTTTTTATGGTTATGATATTTTGCATTTGTATATCTTCCCCAATAACAGCAGTTATTATTATCAGTTATTATTATCAGTCTTTATGAACTAAATGAGTCAACTCTATAAATATTTTGTTTTATTAATGTCAAATTCTCAGGTGTACTTTTTACTTTTTTGGGTGTTTATGATATTGGCCTGATATTTACATGAAACCCATTGGTCGCTGGTGGTGATCAGAGCTTTATTTATGAACTATCTGAAGAAAAATAGTGGCTTACTGAGGAATTCAATAGAGATCAACTTTATAAAACTGTTCATACTAAAATTATTTATTTTGAAGAGAGTTTTTTGTGTGCCTCTGCTTTTTTCCAATATTCTATAACACTTATTTTCTAATTAATAATTGTGATGCCTTTCAGGATATGTGAGCTTATTTTCTAGCTAGTAAAAGCTTGCACGAAAGTATGCCCTTTGATATTAATTGATGCAATTAATTTGTGTTTATTAACTTGTGCCAAAATAATAGTCCATGTCTGCCATTGTAGAACCTTTACTAAATTCAAAAGTTATCAAAACACATCTTTTAAACTTGTCTAGCCGTTTGTAATTCAGGCTTCACAAACTGGGGTGCAAGAGCTATGTGTGGACAGTAAGTAACAATCGCAGAACATTACAGTAGGCTTTATCTGAATTTGCACTATGAAATATTTTTACAAGCTCCACTGTATTTGTGTCCATATTGTATTTTAATTTTCAGAGGTTTTTGCTGTCATATTTTCAAGGATTACACTAATTTAGATTTGTATGGTATTGAATTTTCTCCCCCATGTGAGCATAAGTTTTTCCCTTGGGCTATTTTTTTCTGTTTCTAGTCGCCAAACACATGCAGGTTAGGTTAATTAACAATTCCAAATTGAGCTGTGTGTGTGTGTGTGTGTGTGTGTGTGTATATGAGAGTGGGGGCTATAATGGACTGACAACCTGTCCAGGGCTATTTTCAGCCTTTTGTACAAGGTCTCGTTAATAATCACTCCCCCATATCCCTGAATCAGATTAAGCAGGTTTGAAAATGACGCACAGTATTTAATAAAAAAAAATACATTGTGCTTGTTGATGCATTTTTTTTATTCCAGCCGATGTTTGTATATACAGTATAGCATTCATAACTTCAGATTTGAGCTTTATTTGTCACAGAAAGAAAACTTGTGCTCTGAAAGATTTAATAATGTTTGTGATTTTTTTGTGTGTGTGCGTGCATTCAGGATCTGAAAACATCCAGAGGCCTTTATGAAGAAATGAATAAAGCTGCTAACAGTAATGTGAAGCAGGTAATTATATTCTTAATAAATTTTAAGTTCTTTATTTTTTCCTTTAGCAATTAAATATGTAAAATAAAGATAGCAAATTAATTAATTATCAAAAAAGTACTATTGTTTTTATTTTGAGAAAATGTTGCAAAACTAGTTCACAATGAATTTATATGACAAGGAGCATTAGCCAGTATGTTTGTGCGTATTGCAAAGTTTCACTGCTTTGTAATGAGCAAACACTACAAACCAATTCCCATTGTGAATTAAAAGTTCTAATGGAAATTATAACTTCACCAAGACCAAATATCTAGTCTCCAGTGTATGCTGTATGTCATATTAGTAGTAAAAAACAAAGGTTTTTTTGTACAAAGACTTTCTTAAAATAACACAGCTTTGTTTTTTGTTGCCTATGTTGGAAAACAGAATTAGGCAATTCCTCCTGAAAATGGAATGTTACCAGATAGTGAATGAAAGACATAGTAACAACGTTACTTTGTATTTCTACAGCACATTTTCATACAAAGGATGTAACTCAAAGTGCTTTTCAAGATGCCAAAGAAATCATTACAACCAAATAAATAAATAAAAAATAAAAGGATTAGATAAATAATAATACAAAAAATAAGTATATATCTATCTTATCTAAGTGTGCATTAAGAGAAGTATAGTAATTAAAATCTAGAATTGACAACATCACCATCAATGACATAACCAATATATTACCTTTATCAAAGATTTTATATACCTAATACCTGTATATTTAAAACTTGTTACATTCATGTGTGTGCTGTGTATCCACACAAAGTGGTTATCAAAAGTCTGTACAACTTTATTGATACCTCAGCTTTTGCTAAAACTTTTTTTTTTTTTACTGATACTTTTATTACATATTGTATATGAGTGCACACACTTCATGGTGATTAATATAACTGATTTAAACAATCAATTCCAAATCCCATAACAAAGTAATTGGTAAAAAGTAGTTTGACCTGAGCGCAAAGAAGGAAGATTTTGATTAGCCCTATATATACACTAAGGTCCTTGAAGAGAGCACCATGCAACCGAGAAGCCTTAGAGGAAATCCTAAAAGTGGGCTATCAAAAAAAAATTGTAGGTTGAAATTAGGAGAAAATTGTGAAAAAAACTGACAGAATCCAGCATGTCATAAAATTGTGTGAAGACGATAAATAAGACAGTCTATGAAGGAATGTCACATGGTCTTATGAGACAAAGGATAGAATTTTTTTGTCTTTTTTTTCAAAATATGTATTTGGTGCTAAAATGTATTATTATCAATAATAATAATGATAAACAAGCACAGCTGGTTACCTACTGATCATAGTACTTGCAGGATTTCATCAAGATGACAGTATGTTATGCAGCTGCTGTTCTTTAATCAGGAATCTAGATAGAGTGAAACTGAACAGCTTCAAATCTCTAAATATTTTGGTGCAAAACGCACTGCTCTCTTACATAAAGTTATATTGTTCAAAAAACAACCTTCCAGACCATATAGTCACCTCAACCAAAGTGAATTGGCCCTGTTAGAACCTGTGTCTTAATCTTCTAGAAAATCTGTAGACTAAAGTAAAAAGCTGTGTGCACAGGAGATTCACCCAACACTTCTACAAAAAAGAGCGAAATTAGGTTGTAAAGTTCACAATCACCAATCCATACAGGCTTACTGCTGTAATCAAGGCAAAAGGTGCTTTCATTGGATATTAGCTAAAGAGTATGCACACTTCTCCAACAAAGGCATTAAAACAAGCTTGCTTTTTTTGTTCTTTTCAGAGTGACAGGTTAATTTCCTCAATTGTTATGTAGCCGTCTCCTCCATAGACTGGCATAAAGAGTTGTTAATTTTAAAATACATACAGAAGTTGCATTAATAATAATACACACAATGAACATGCACTGTAATGAATATGGCATGTATTGAAGACTATACATACATCTTAGCATTCTTAAAGTTCTTAAGAGATTTAGTTAATGTACAATAGATCCCACCTGCAAATAACTGAATGTAGAAATAACAGCTGTATGATACAAGAAATGATGAGTGGAATAAGGCAGAAGATGCCATTTGTCTTAGTTTTATATGAGAGCAGCATGGACAATTATTAAGGGATGCTGTGGATTTTGCTTTTAATGGTGATCCATAATGAGCATTAAATCAATGAAGGGATAATGAGGTGGGTATATACTGTGTAACTACGTGGATTGAATCGCTGTTTATCCATACCCATCCCACCAACCTAAATCCCCTAAGAACCACTGCCATCCTCCCAAGAAAGAATTTGCCTATCCCTTATTGGCTGAAATTGCTTTCTTAATTACACTAGTTTGTTAACTGGTAAACTCATTGGTCAAATATATACTGTAAATAAATAATCAAGTAAAATTTCCATTTAAATTTCATTATGACTAATTTGGCTATGTATAAGAAGAATTTTAACTTATTAAACTCTACAATAAAAGGCAATATTTAACTCTGCTGCTTATTTGAGTTTGAACGAAGTAAAAGATTGATATCTGCAGTATGGATTTATTCCGTGTTTGGGTTTTTATTTGATAAAAAAATGCCAATAGGCTGTGAATGATTAGCATTGTTTGTATTGCTGCATTATTTTTAACAATGTTTGTCAATATATAAAAAAATTACACAATAACATATAAATCATTAACATTGTACATTTGTTGTAGGTAATTGAATGGGTTTTGGAAAAGACCACAAAAAAATGACCCTCCTATACATGTCTGCTGGGACTTACAACAGCCAGTATTCAACTGTTCAGAAGCCAGTATTTGAGGATTTTGTAAAATTGTTATGATTTGTCTACTTCTTTAATTAACATATTTTCTTGTGTCTAATTTATTTTATGTCCTTTGCAGCAAAACATGTTAAGAATGTAATAATTAAATATAATATACCACATTCAGATCTTTTTATTAATAATCATGGATTTTATTTAAAGAAAATGTTGTAAAGAGTACATTCATGAAATGTGATATTTGAACTTTGAACCATCAATAGTGTAGTTATACAGTATTATAATTAAAATTACCCCAAAAATTAGGAATGAAAAAAGTCAAAGCTTTTAATTTAAGAAAATGTCTGTGATTTATTAAAGTTTATTTCTTCTTCAAGCCTCAGTTTTCAAAACTATCCAGCCTTTCTTGTTTTAACACACACTGGTTTATAATCATAATGGAAACATAATAATAATCTTTGCATTTCTATAGCGGGGCGGCATGGTGGCGCAGTGGTAGCGCTGCTGCCTCGCAGTAAGGAGACCTGGGTTCGCTTCCCGGGTCCTCCCTGCGTGGAGTTTGCATGTTCTCCCTGTGTCTGCGTGGGTTTCCTCCGGGCGCTCCGGTTTCCTCCCACAGTCCAAAGACATGCAGGTTAGGTGGATTGGCGATTCTGAATTGGCCCTAGTGTGTGCTTGGTGTGTCCTGCGGTGGGTTGGCATCCTGCCCGGGATTGGTCCCTGCCTTGTGCCCTGTGTTGGCTGGGATTGGCTCCAGCAGACCCCCGTGACCCTGTGTTCGGATTCAGTGGGTTGGAAAATGGATGGATGGCTTTCTATAGCGCTTTTCTCACTACTCAATATAAACGTGTTTCATTTTCTGTCACTAGATGACTTATAATGTTGGCATTGTGATCTTTTTTTTAACTAGGTATTAGTGTTGTCTAAAATATCAGTATACTGGTAAATATCTATTCTGAAATTGTGTAACTGTATCAATACTCATTTTCTGTAGTACTGAGTCTGTTCATAACATTGGAGCATTCCTGTTCACTCATTCTTTGACAGCAAGTTTAGACCCAAAGACTAAAGTATGCTCATACTAAGGCCTGACTTTTTCTTATCTCTTTGTGCTTGAGGACATTTGTTCATTTGTTCTCCTTTTTATTTAATGCTTTCTCAGTCAGTACAGTGCACACATAGCCAGTTGCTCTACTGTTTTTTCTTGGAATCTGCATTGGTTTACAGGGGTATTGTGTGTTATTTTCAATTAAGCAGGGAACTCTTACTTTTAAAGGTGGTTATATTAAAAGAGTACATTTTACTGAGTTACAGTGTGCATGTGTGAGGCTTTTGATTGTTTACATTAATTTAAAAAAAAATAAACTATTGTTTAAATGAATGTATGGAGGAGACCGCACTGCTGTTCTTTTTTGCTGTTTTATTGACTTTTCCATGAGTCTCTCACCCCAACCACCTGTGGTATCAAAAATGGCATATATCGATACTTTTCAGAACATCGTTTCAAGTTTTGAACTTCAGTATTGTGACAGCCCTACTATATACTATCTATCCACATTGTAAAATGTACTTGCATTTCAATGTAGATAAAAATTGCCTGGGTGCAATGCAAGAAAGTATTTTAGTGTAGACTAGCCATGTTATCTGTTGAAGGCAGGTGATAATATACATTCTTAAATATATGCCCTACATGTACAGTGGTGGAAATAAGTATTTGATCCCCTGCTGAATTTGTTAGTTTGCTCACTTATAAAGAAATGAACAGTCTCAAATTTTTTTGGTAGTTTCATTTTAATGGAGAGACACAGAATATCAACCAAAAGTCTAGAAAAAACACATTAAGTAAAAGTTATAAATTGATTTGCATATCAGTAAGAGAAATAAGAATTTGATCCCCTAAAACCCAGCCAGAATTCTTGCTCCCACAGATTGGCAGTGTCCCCACGTGGCACACAGATTACAATCAATCAATCAATCAATTATGGATACTCCTGATCTCAACTCTTTATGTGTATAAAGCACACCTGTTCACAGAATCAGTTTCTTACATTCCAACTTCTCTTCAGCAAAAAGCTTGATGAGAAGGTGACAACTGTTGGTGTGTGATATTCGGAAATGGAAGAAATATAAAATAACCATCAATTGCTCTCGGTCTGGAGCTCCATGCAAGATCTTGCCTCATAGGGTGAGGATGATCATGAAAATTTAATGTTTAGCAAGAGGATTCCTGTTTTTGCTATACAATGATAATTAAATGAGAGAGTGTCTGTAACAAAATCGTGTATTATGTAGAATAGACCTTTTCATGATTAAAAAGAATATTTTGTTTATGTGGAAGTGGTCTTCTTTTTTAGTTAATCTGGTTCACTGCCCATGGTTATTTTCTTACCTACAGCTTATATACCACAATGTCCCACACTGAATTGCCTCTAATAATAAATGTGTGAGTAATGACATGATAGGGTGCTTCATTGAAACAATGAGAGATGAGGTGATTTTGCATTTAGTTTGAATTAACAGAATGCCTGTGGAATAAATCATAAGTACTTGTACAGACAGCTAGAAAAACTCACATAAAACAGAACACTGTCTTTTAAAAAACAAAATAAAACATTTACTGTACATGCGGGCATGGATTTGTTTCCTTGAAGCTTTAACGTAATGTAAAAGCTTCTTAAATGGAAAGTGTCTTTTATCCATATTTGAGCCCCTGCCCACCAAATGATTTCTGTATGTCACTGCATGCTACTTCTGGACAAATTAGTGTATTAAAACAGTTGTCATTTTAGAGAATGTGCATTGGAATTATATTGTGGATTACAGCTTGCACGTTTCCCAACATGACATAGTTTTATTTAAGTGTGTTCGTGTTGCTTATCTCTCAGATACTATCTGCTGGCGAAAGCAGTGGTAAGTACACTAAAACAATGGAAAACGCTTTGTGTATTGTATGTCATTTTCACAGCCTGCCAGTCTACACTAGAAATGGCTGCAAGTTATCTAGTAACTGATACTGTATTTAGTGGATGTAGACCTTTCCAGACCACCCTGAAGAATTTACACTTTAACATCTGTTATGCAGCTCCTTGTAGCACTGTGCTACTAGAGAATTCCAGCAGACTGCCAGAGATGCAAGTGGTCTCTGCAAGATGAGTGTGTGTTTGCATAACATCATCAGACTATAGGGGGAGCGTACTCCATGGGAATGTGTTCTTTTAAAAAGTCAGCTCTTACTTTGAACCTCAGTATATAACACTTAATTTACCATATTGAAAATATTAAGACAAGAGAAATATGGTACAAAAGAAAGGATATATTTAACTTTAAAATACCGCTTTCACTCCTAATATACATTGCAGTATAATTTTATTTGCTATATAGTTTTATTTTATACATACAAATACAGCCAATGATAAGCCATTGGAAAAGTGCGTCTTTCTGATTTTCAGTAGGGTATTGGCGATTGCAGTTCCATCTTTTGGTGGAGTGGAGACATGGTTCCTGGCACAAAGTCATTGTCACATCTGTAGCAACAGGGCTTCTGGCTTCGAAGCAAAATGAGAGGCCTTATATGTACTCGCTTTCCTCTGACCAATACCATGTACAGATTGTTATTAGCATGTTCTGTTCTGTGAGCTGTTTGCATGTTCCATGTATGGATTACTGTCAAAGACACGAATATAGCATGTTCTTTCACTATTTGCAAACAATGCATCTGCTGTAACCATTTTAGGCCTTTCCATTTCACAGACTTCACATATTAGTATAGTATATGTGTTGATATCTAGAAATGTTTGTTGTTTTGAATACACAGTTTGGAAATGTTCTACACCAACTCTCTTGATAAATGTACTTACCTTGGAACATAAAAGATTAAGGCAGTGTTAGTAGAGAACTCAGTTACTAAGCATATTTACATATGTGGCAGTTACATATGCGGTTGATTGGATAGGTTCTGTTAGGACTGTGGTGGATGTGGTTGTCATTGTGCATATTGGAAAATATTACATGAACAATAAAATCTTGATGATAAGCTTCGGAGTAGAATTTGTACCGATACCCCAGAAGACCAACTTGCCCCATGCAGCCGCAAGACCAGAACACCACTATTGTGATAAGCAGTAATACTTAACATTCTTAATCGATACCTTTCAGGGTTTTGTGACCAACACTCGTCCTATTTAACCCACACACCACAAATCTCAGCCAAGCACTCAATGAAAACCAGAGAGGACATGAAAAAGTATGTTTACCTATTTACAGACAAGACAACAAACTTTTTGACATACATCACCAGCATAAAGTTAGAAGTCAGCAGAATGGGGTGCGAGATGCAATCTCCACAAATAACCCGTTTCACAAAAAAATACCACAGTCTGGTTTTACTGCCCTTTAAGTTGGAAGAGGACGATGCAAAGCCAGAAGCCCAACAGAATACACAGCCAACACCTATAATGATATCGCTCTGTCTGATCAGTCAACAAGTTGGTTGCTCCAGATTAGATACAAAAAAGTGAATCTATTGAGACGTGTCTCCCTTGTATCCTGAAGACAAAAATCCAATCTACCAGGAAGTGGCTCCCATTGCAGACTTTCCATGCTAACACGTTTTAGCGCCTCGCTTCATCACCTGATTTCCCTCTCTCTTTCTAGGCAATCAGTGCCATCCACTCTGCATCTCCTCCTTAAATATGCAGGTCTTCATTATGGGGCAAACCTACAGCAATCCATTTTTTTGGTATTTAAGGAGAGGCACACTAACAAAAGTCCAATAATACATGTGGCACCCATTACATATTGACAAGAATTCTCTGAGGGGTGTGACGATGCAGGTTCAGCTCTGTGCTCCCATCGGCTGTTAGGGAGCCCTTGAACCCAACACCGTCGGTAATGTCACCGATGAGCTAGACAGTGAGGCAATAACATTTGAGCAAGGGGATGATATATAAAATGTGCAAAGTGCTTTTATTCAAACAGTCAACGAAAGCAAAGTGCAACAATGTTCAAATCAAGTGCAGTGCTTCAATGTCTTCATTAAATAAATAAATAATCCATAAAATGAAACGTGGAGGTTAAAATCAATAAATAGAAACATCTTCTAAGAATAACGAGATTAAAAATCCAACAAGAAGCAATCCTTTAAAATTACAAAACCCGGTGTCTTCCTTCACCATGGCGGCTCCCCTGCTACTCCCATCTGGGCTGCTCTACAGGAGAGTCGCCTACCTGCAGGAACAGCTGCCCTTCAACCTAGTCCGGTAGCCCTCCGACCCTTGGCTATGTCGGGCTCCCAACCGGACCAAGACTTGGGTTATTTTCCCAGCGGCCAAGGCGCTCACGCTGGGGCTACACCAGCCCAAAGCCTTCTCGACTCCCGCTCCTATCGAAGGTGAAGTCGATGCCTCTACTGGTCACTCCAGCTACTTAGTCGCTCAGCTGGAGCGACCGCTTCCTTCAGCCCCACTGAGTGTCGGCCAAACACTCCCCTTGTGGGCTCTCTTCCCAGCTGCCTGCTTTCTCTAATGCGAGCCTGCTCTCGCTCGCTCTCTCTCTCTCTCCTTCCTCACACCGGCTTTCTTCACCTGCTTCCTGTCTTCTTGCTACCTCCCATTCTCCTTCCTTTCTTTTCCTCTTTATTCCCCCCTAACCATCTCGGGCTTCTCTATATATGCAGAGAGGACATGGCAGCTGCAGCCCATTAGCCACAGGAACAATCACGGATGTGGGCAGTCTATCACCTGTGCACTTGTGTGAGAAACGCCCACACCGCAGATCGCCCTGCGGCTCGCTACAGTCACCACGCCCCCTCCCAAGCCGCGAGCGCAATGATTATTTATTTAAATAAAATTGCTGGCCTTTGCTGGGAGAGCTGTGGACTCATTACACCACAAGGGGCTACCTGTGTCACACTTTCTTAGTCTATTTAAGATTCAGGACAGCAGAAAATGCAATGGGTGACTCAGATATTGGTGTTTATAAAGAGATGGAGCTTAAACTGAAATTTAGTCTTCACTTAAATGAAAGGAGTACTAATGAAATGTCCATAGATTAGATGAGGATAGCTTACACTAGGGAATGGAGGAGCAGGAAATTTATGACAGGCCAAGTTTTAAAGTTCATGTAAGGTAATGGATTATAGTACTGATAAAATATAACAGATTACTTAGATAACAGAGGCTGTGTCAAAATACAATAAGCAAGAGACTAAACATGTGTCTTAATGCCAGGAAACTTAGAAAAAAAAAAAAGCACTTCAGTTACATATACAGTAGCTGCATATAAATATGATGTAATATTAGTAACAGAAAGAAATGCCTCAAACCCAGAGATGGCATCTCAACAATGAAGTATTCAGCTTAGCCATGTTCATGAATTCTGTTCACCTAATTTATTTCTAAAATAACACTAAGTTGAGTTTTGAAAGTCCCTAAAATACCACTTCTTGGTCATTTATTCCAAGCATTTATGGTTCTCTGTGTAAAGAAAAACTTTCCAATGTTTATGCAAAATGTACCCTTCAAAGGTTTCTGTCTGTTTTCCACTGTTTTTGTTTAAAAAAAACTTGGATCCACCATAGGCTTTAATCAAGAAGTCTCTGTTTGCTTAAACTGAAAAGGTTCAACTTCTTCAATCCTTTTTCTTTAAACCTTGGAATCAATCTGATCGCTCTTTCTCCAGCTCAGCCATGTCTTTTTTTGTTATATGGACATGAAACCTTCATGCATTACTCCAGGTGAGGCCTCACAAGTGCATTACAAAGCTCAAGCCTACTTTTCTTTTAATTGTACTCCACACATTGTGCTATATAACATTAGTACTAACCTTCTTCTGTATACCATCTGATTGTGGAGAGTGGTGATCCCTATGTTCTTCTCATAGGCTGTTTCAAACCTGCCTTTCATGGATTCTTTCAAGATCTCACAGTAATGATCCAACTGATTGGACATTGTCATTCCACCTGGTTGTATTATCATTAGCAAACTTCACTAGCTTGTTTTTATTATATGACAATCAATATAATATAAACAATTACATGTTTTTTAGAAATAGGTTGACAAGGGACCATTCACATGAGAGAGAGAGAACTGAAATCTTTCTGTGTTCCAGATGCCTCATGTTATTGACAATATGAGGGTTTGTACTGAAAACTGTGTAGATGAATGTCTAACAAGTGTGTTACGGTGCAGTATTTATATAAAAAATAAGCCACATGAAGATTTTAATGTTCAAAATTTACAATACTGAAATGTCCTTTAATCAATATATAAAATAAGATAATGGACTAAAAAATAACTCAAAATGTGAACTGTATGAGCTACCATTGCTTAACGCCAGCAATAAGGACAGCTTAGTAAACACCCAGCAATTAGAAAACCTGCACATTTTGACATTTATTTAAACAGAGTCTCTTTAAACTTTTAAATTGTTTAATCCCATCCACTCTGTGTATATTTTAATGACTGCTATATATTGATTTTAAATTCTGTATTTTTACTGACTTGAACCTTGTATCTTTTAGATAATTTTTTTAGAATGCTAAATAGATTATTAGACCTGGGGTAATTAGGATCTGAATGGACAAACAAGCAAACACTTATTGATTTTTCTTGTAATTATTGTTAATTTGAAATTAAGGTGGGCTTTTAAATTTGGGGTGCATGCTGAGCAGAAAGCACACAGAGCAGAGCAGAGCATGAGAGAAAAGAATAGCGAAGAATCCAAAGCAACTCTATACCCAGACTTTAAAAGACTCATGCAGAAAATAAAGGTAATGGAAGAGAAGTTATTTTTTTAAAAGGACTCTTTTAGATTTTTTAAATGAGACATTTCCTAATTTTGCTACCTCTGGTTTTACTTTTTATTATTAATGTTGCTTTCTAATGTTAATTTTATACTGTTTGATTGGGTCTAGGTTTATTGTTATTGTTAAGAGCCCCTGGTGTGGGTGACTGCCATATTCCCACAGCGGTTAGCAGCTGAGAAGAGACGTCTTCAACAGAAAGCAGTGCAGTGAGTAGGCACATGCGTTGGTGATTGGCATGGGTGTACCGCAACCATTTGGTCTGCTTATCCTAAGCTAGTAAGTCTGTTTGCTTAAAACAGATGTCCATGTGCAGATAAGGCTGTACACGGGGGTTATAATCCTATTCCTAAATATAAACGCTGCAATTATTAAACTCAAAAACAATTTTAAAAATTATATTTGTATAGAATGATTACAATGAAAATTAATAAAATAAAAATATTAAAAAAAAAAAAAAATTATATTTAGCAATCAGGACTTTACCTGTCAGAATATATAATTCACATTTGTGTCAGGGCAAATGTGAAAATCACTAAGCCTTGTGCTATGGTAGCCCACAGTAACACAAGTTGCACATCAATGATGCAGATCAGGCACTAACATTCACCCTGTCACCCTCATGGAGCAAAAAAATATACGAAAAGTGTGCAAAGAAACACGCTACTACTGTCCGATTGCAATGTTGGGCTGTGCATTGGTGACGGTCTCAAAACGTACTAGACAAAGGACATTTACTAAATCTACATCAGTACAGCAGTGAACACTAGAAGTACTTTTCCTATTGTTGAGGTTTTGGTATTTATGTGTTTCTGTTAGATATAGTAATAGCTTTTTTTCTTGTTGAAAAAATTCAGTTTTTGAATAGTATAGAGGATCTAAAACTTTTATTAATGTAATCTCCATTAAATTAAAATGGAACATATTGTACTAGCTAGCCTTAGGTTATGAAATAGTTAAACCATTAAAAGTTTAACTGTTTTATTTTTATTCTTCTTAATGCATGGAAGGTCACCCTTATCTACCAGCCCTAGGTCAGGAATGTGAGAGGTGTTTAGTGGACATAGAGGGAAAGCCACTCCTAGGGACGGGTGGTAATTATGTTTTGGTTTTAAAAATAATGGTGGCAGGCTGGGGCAGAAAAACAATTATTTCTGATAAAGCAGGAGAAAATATTGGTGGTATGGATAAACTTTAGGAAAGAAGGATTTGTGTTTTTGGAGTTCAATAACGAAAAACATTCAAGTGCAAAAGAGATGCTGAAAAGAATTGTAGTAAATGTACGATTCGCCCAACAAAGTTCGCTCGCTTCATTGCGCCGAGACAGCTTTGTGCATCTTTGCAATAAAGTCTGTTCTACTTGTCTAGCTCGAGACTCTGAGTGTTTACTTTTGAAGAGAGAACAAGTCCATTCTCTACAACACTAGTTATTCTTTAACGCTAAGGAGGCTGTAACCTGTAAAATAGCGCCCCACGTGTACAGTCTTATAGGTTATTGAACTTGTAGGATGCAAGCATACTCACGCATTGCTCCTCTTCTAGCTTCTCATGATCCAGAGAAGCAGTGATTCTTCTGAAAGATTTTTTCACATTGCTGAACTCCTCACCACTGAGAGCTTAGATGAGGGAAGAAATAAAAGGTTTTGCTTTACATATTGTTCAGTAATGCTGCCAATCCGTTGGTCAAATTCATTTTTGAAAAAGGCTCCAATATAGTTAAATAAAAAAATATTTAAACTATTTTGTAAATATGCTCCCCTCTCACCTGAAGAGGGCAATCCAGGTGAAGGAACATGCTGCACCCCCCAGAATACTGCCGATCAACAAGAAAGATAGCAAAGAATCCACACCTGCCTATATGTTGGATGGAGTTGCTAGGCAGCTTTTAAATTCCAAAGCATTATGCACCAGTCTTCATTGTTAAACACTCCCTGCATTTTATGTTTGTTGGTTCACAGTAACATTTGTTAGTGTGGCAAAGAACAGCTATCACATGAAGGCCATGTGCAACACTGTTTTCATGGGTTTTTTTCATGTTAATGTTTTATTTTACTTCTAAGTGTGAATATGCACAAAACTCTGGGTCTGAAAATTGAGTTGTGCCACATAAGAATTAATTAAATTGGACAATGTGATGTAGTGTTTAAGGCTTTGGACTTTGTTCAAATCCCACTACTGACACTGTGTGACCATGAGCAAGTCATCTCATCTGCCCATGCTCCATTTGAAAAACCAAAAGAAATGTAACCAATTGTATCATAAATGTTGTAAGTCACCTTGGGTAAATTGGGCATCGGCCAAATAAGTAAATGTTAAACTGAGTAGACTTCACTATTCCTGTCTGTATCCAATGCTACACTGAAAGCCTGATAACAAGAACCCTAAATTTAATTTGAGTTCTTTGGTAATTGTTTAATATTCTATTATCTTTTAAATCCTGTTTGTCAAATTGTACAAATCATTTTTCTTGAATGCTGTAACTGTTTGTAAAACCATAAACATGAACATGATATGGTCAGGTAATTGTGGAAATTGCACAGATATCTTTGTAATGATGACCTGTGAGAGCCACCTTTAGTGAATTCACAGCAGCAGCATGAAGGCAAACAACGCATTCTGAATTATTACCTTCTGTTGGTAAGTGTAATGCTATGAGCACTCAGTGTCTTCAATTTTTGTTAGTGGAATTATTTTTTTCACTTTCACTGGTTTCTCTGTAGGATTTTAAAATAATGTATACACTTTATAATACAGAGATTTGTAGTGTTCAGTAGACAAATATGAGTGGATGCCACATTGCCAATTGTGATAAATAATTTTAGATCTTAATAAGACTGACACAACCATTCAAATCATACTGTTTAGAACAATTGTGTACAAACTGAGCCGTACAGTATATGCCAGTCTTTATTAGACTTGAGTTGAACTGTTTAACCAAATTTAGTTACATGTATGCAGCCACCACATACAAATCTGTCTCAGAATGCTTTTAATGTTATTGATGTGACACCTTGCAGTTGATTAGTTTTCTTGTATAGTATAAAGAAGGGATGTGCTTTATTATGTACAGGAATTATGTTTTATATATTTATAGTTTCTAAGGAAATAAGCACCTTCTATGGGTTTATGGATATAAACACTCAATTGTTACAATATACAGTAGATTCAGAAAGTAATCAGACCCCTTCACGTTTTTGCACACTTTTGTGTGTTAGTTTAATTTTAAATGCATAATTTTGCTGTTTTTGCCCATCAGTCCATGAACAATTACCCATAATGTCAAAGTGAAAATGTTTTTAGAAACTGAAGTCTTTATCCATATAAGAAATAAGACACTTAATTCTGTATGTTGTGGAAGCCCCTTTGGTAGCAATTACAGATTTGAGTCTTTTGGGGTAAGTCTGTTCAAGCTTTGCACACCTGGATTTGGGCAGTTTATCCCGTTCTGCCTGGTAGACCCCTGCAAGCTACCTTTGATGGGGAGTGTCTATAAATTACCATTTTCGGCTCACTCATGTTCTATAGGATTTAAATCTGGGCCACTCTAGGATAGTATAGACTCGTCTTGAAGTCGCCCCAAATTCTAGAAGCAAACAGCACACAATCTGCAAAAAAGTTTGAAGTTAAAAAGAAGATGAGTCCTGTAACAAGAAAATGATGTGAAACACACCTCAAAATCTACGATGTAATACCTCAAGAAGTGCAAGCTGACAGATTTTGCCATAGCCCTCACAGTTCCCCTACAAAAGGCCAAAGTAATGGCAAACTACACATGTGCAAAGTGCCTGAAAGGTAATTTTAAATAATAATAAATATCTTAAATGCATGCTTTGAGGCAAATGCACTATTAAAATATATGAATGTAAGGATACATTTAAAGAACACTATCTCTGGACTGCGGTGGGTTGGCGCCCTGCCCGGGATTGGTTCCCTGCCTTGCGCCCTGTGTTGGCTGGGATTGGCTCCAGCAGACCCCCGTGACCCTGTGTTTGGATTCAGCGGGTTGGAAAATGGATGGATGGAATTATCTCTGGAACTTTATACATTTTGCATTATATAACTGAAACATAACACAATAAGAGTTTTCACAACTGAAATTTAACAAAATGTAAGGGCTAACATGAAAATGAGAACTGTTCTATTTACAGTTTTCTGGACTTCCTTGCTGCAAACTTCATTATTCCATCATCATATGAAATATGACCAGCAACGTCAGGGATGATGCTAATTACAGTCTGCTTAGGTAGAAAGATCAACTGTTATGACATTACAGTAACTTCAGGCTGAATGTGCAATCTTTGTGTTAAAACCTTTCTGACCAGTACTGGACTTGGTGATGTCTAGATAGCACTGTTATGCTCAAGGGCAAACTTAGAAGAGGGGGGAACCCTGGGCGTGAACCATTGTTTGGGGCTCCCCATGGATTTTCTGAGGGAATCATGTGAAAAACTAATATGTAATGTGAACTCTGGTGTCACTTGAACTTGAATAGGTGCTCCATAAGAACAGCAAGTAGTGTGGAGTGTACCATAGCTGTACAGATAGCAGTAAAAATCACAAAAACAGCATATAAGATTATGAGCTCTGGGGGAACAGAGTATGCAATGGACAAGCTTAGAATTTTAATTGATAGCTATCAGAGCACAGTAAGCCAAGTGAAATATCAAAAACAAAGAGTTTTCTATTTTGAGAGAAAAAGACCCAGAGAAGGAGAGAGGGAGGAAAAAATATTTTAAAAAGCATTAGTCTGGCAGCTAGTTATTTTCACAATATCAGATATTTTAGCTGTTAATATAAAACAAAGTAAAATATGAAAACAAAAGTAAAACTAGAAATAGAATAAATGTAAAAAATAATCACCTCTGCACGTTTAGTTTTTCACTACCAATAAACTTTACCTGTTGTTCAGTATACACAGATAGGGCCAAC
The DNA here is from genome assembly GCF_900747795.2 of Erpetoichthys calabaricus. NCBI lineage: Eukaryota > Metazoa > Chordata > Cladistia > Polypteriformes > Polypteridae > Erpetoichthys > Erpetoichthys calabaricus. Next base: position 132,812,364 of record NC_041406.2, read on the forward strand.
TGAGTAATTGCACGAGGTCCAGTTGGAGGTTTGACTACAACAACATTCCCCTCAGGTGCGTAAAGTGTAGAGAAGGATTTTATTCTAAGATAGGAAGTATCACTTCAAGCATCAAGTGACAGGTAGGTGTTTTGAAAACAAAATGCAAATACCTGACAAAGAAGCTGAAATGTTTTTCACTTGGGATCCTTATCCTATCCAAGATGGTCTGTAAGGCATTTTAAGTAAATCAGTACATTTCAATGTCAGCCTTTTGAATTATTACATACTTCTTCCATTTTTTTATGAGGTTGCTATATTTTTTCTGCAATACAATAAATGCAAAGAAAACCGTCAACTTGTCTTATTGAACAGCCACAACGTCAGTCACGGAACGCGCTCTGATGTCAATCTCGACACGTCATGGAATGCCGAGCAGGTCAGTCACAAAACGTCGTCTGATTCCGTTTCAACACATCCGTCATCTTCCTTACCAAAGTTTGAAAAAACGGCAGTCAGTCTATACGTTTATTCATTAAAGAACATGACTATATTTTGCTACTACTAGTGTGACAAAGGTGTCAGTTTCATTGCAATGGAAGGAACGTGATAATGCTAAGCAATACAAAAGTTTTCACAGTTAACCAAAGCTGTTTTTGTCACTTACTCTTAGTAAATCAATGTATTCAGTGGACAGCGGTCAATTATTTTATACAGAATTATTTTTATAAATATTTTATATAAGATAAGATAAGTGTAAAGAATCGTAATCTACTGTCCAAAGTTCAAAGATTAATTAATGGACAGACATTATTGGTTTCCATTTATGTTAATCAATTTCAAACTACTTTGTTTTCTTGTGTGTTTAAACGAATCTGTGTCTTTATTTAGTGGTTTATAAAATGTATTCTTGCATTTCACCTGAGAACTTGCCACAGTACTCTGTGCCTGCATTCGGTGGAGAGCGCTTTGCAAAAATAAACTGAATTGAATTAAATAATTAAGTATCAATGACCAAGACTACATAAGCTATGATTGCTAGAACATATTTGTAATCTTTAGGAAAGCTGCTTCTAATTCTAATGCCAGGATTCACTGCTCCAGGGACTGTTAAGGGCAAAGCAATACTCCATTGACAGACTACAGAGACATGTGATTCGGATTGCCCACTGTCTCCAGGAAAAGAAACTTTGTAAAAAGGCTGGAGAAACTCTCTGAAAGCTCTGTCTGACCTCCAAGTTCCATGTCCTGTCCATATTCCTTTATCCCCCAAGAAGAAATACGATTAGGAAACTCAGCATCTTTTCTAATGTCTCTGTTAACTCAGTAGCTGCTGTAGCCTATATGAACACTGTAAACCTTAAAAGGACAATGTAATATTGGGTTTTTTTTATGAAAAAAGCAAAGCTGGCTCCACGTCACGAACTCACTGTATCAAGACTAGCGGTGTTGGCAGTAGAAACTGCAGAGCTTATCTCATCAGAAGCAGATGTTCAACTTGAGGAGCCTGAATTTTACACAGAGAACAAGGTAGTGTTATGGTACATTCACAGAGAGACAAGGAGATTCTAAGTTTATGTCAACAACAGGGTTTTATGAATTCAGAAGTCCACATATCCAAAGCAGTGGCATTATGTACCTACTGACTTAAACCCAGCTGACCATGCCACAAGAGTAGTCTCGGCTAGTCGTTTGAAGGAAACAACTTGGCTTACAGGACGTGCTTCCTTGGCAAAAGCAAAGCAGTACACCACAAAGTATGAAACATTTGAGCTAGTTGACCTGGCCTCTGGTACAGAAATTCACCCCAAAGTAACAGTATTCAAAATCACTGTCTCAACCCAGTCTCTTGGGTAACATTGCTTTAAAAGTTTATCTTACTTGGAAGTACTTGGTGCAAGCTGTTACCAGCCTTCTTCACATAGTTCAGCTCTTCAAAACTTGTAGGTAAGAGCAGTTGTAAGTACTGGCATTATTGTAAGACAGCACACAGAATGGAAGAACTTAAACTGTCAACAGATATTATCATATCAAATGCAAGAGTTGTATGCTAAAGAACTAAAGTGTGTCGGGAACAAGGAAGCCATTCCCAAAGGCAGTGAAAAAAGAAAACTTGATCCTTTCATAGAGAGGCTCAGAGTTGGAGATCGTATTAAGGAAGCCAAACTTACTCTTGAAGAGAAGAACTCACTCTTAAGCACTGGAAGTCATCATGTTGCTTCTTAGTGTGCCATTACCAGAAGCAGACTAAACATCAAGGACATCTATTTACAGAATCAGCTGAGCATTTCACTGGAATATGGATAGTTAGTGCAAAAAGAGTTTTAAGCAATGCCATATTTAAATGTGTCATTTGCAGGAAACGTCATGGCATATTTCATAGAAGATGCTGGACTTACCTGCTGATTGGCTTAGTACAGAAACTACCTTTACTAATGCAGGGCTTGACATGTTTGGTCCTTGGACTATAAGCTTCACGTCATGCTAAAGTAGGTCAGGTAAACCGCAAACGCTGGGCAGACAAGAGAATATCAGGGCTGTCCACACAGAGGTTATCAAACCCACGGTCACTTTGATTTTATTGGTGCCTTCAGACAGATTGTTTCTGTTAGAGCCCCAGTTAAAAGCATCCACTTCAATAGAGGGATTCATTTTGCTGGAGCTTTTAAAGAGTTAAAATTTACATCAAACCTCGACACTGACTGTGCTGAAAGATACTTCTCTTAGCAAGGTTGTGCCTGGACATTCAGCCCTCCACATTCTTCACATGTGGGAATGTCCCCTTGTATTTAATAAAGTTTATCTAATCTAAATAAAGCAATTTATCTAACCTAATGTATTACAGTTCCAATCCTCATGCTAGCACTCATCATTATTATTGGTTTGCTTCACCACAGCATCTAAATGTGTCTGTGGCTTTCTCTTTAATGATCCAGGGAGTTGTTGGGACTTTTCGCACTGCTTGTCTCCATTGTGGCCACTTTCTCCGCTGCTCTCAGGAACCTGAGTGTAGCATCCATTAATGAGTGCTTTAGTGTATCTTTATTTCCCAAAGCACACGTGGAATCACGTCATGCACTATGTCCTCCATATAAGCTTGAAATCCATAGTATTCTGTTCGTCTTTTGAGCACAGTTACTAACTGAGCTGCTATCTCCATCTCTTCTTGGTTCTTTGTGTGAAAGTGAAATGCCAATTAGTTTTGGAGAAAAGTGTAGTACTGTTGACATGACCTTTCACATTCAGGTTTTCTGCCATAATTAGGATATGGAAAATCCCAAAACACTTGAGTAACCCTTTCTTGCCTCTAATTTTGTTAGCTGTCACAAAGTGCTTGAATCTTTCATTATAGGTTATTTATTATCTTGCATTTTCATCAAAGGAATCAAGGTTGATTATGCCGTGATGGGTATTTTGATTTACTTTACTGAATCGATTCTTACAAACTACCTGTTGAATTGTTTTTTTTTTTATTAATTTTTAGGATTAAACTCCAACTCATACAGTGTTGAATCCCAAAAACACTGAACCCCTCCATTATTTTATATGTATAATTAATTCATTATATTTTTTACATTATACTAATTCATACGACGTTGTCCTGAGTCAATACACACAAAATGACAACAGATTTAAGATGCATAATTAAAATAAGTTATTGCTTTACATGATGATACATGCCATGTACAGTCAATGATTCATGAAAAAGTGTGTGCTAAAGTAAAGTTGAAAGCAAATAATTGTTAGAAACGATAACAATAATCTTTTCATAAGGTTCAGTTTTGTGTTAATAATTTGTTGCATTTACAAAGGTACATACATATACAGTGGTACCTCTGGTCACGATCATAATTCATTCCAAAACTTTGGTCGCGACCCGAACGTAATTTCCCCATAAGATTGTATGTAAATACGATTAATTCGTTCCAGACCGTACGAACTGTATGTAAATATTTTTTTTGAAGATTTTTAAGCACAAAAATAGTTAATTATACCATAGAATGCACAGTGTAATAGTAAACTAAATGTAAAAACATTGAGTAACACTGAGAAAACCTTGAACAACAGATAAAACTAACATTGCAAGAGTTCATGCTCACACTAGACCCTTATGAACTGTTCGTACAAGACCCTAACGAACCGCTCACTGTAAACACTTTTTTTTTAATAAGTTTTAATCACAGGGAAAAAAATGAACGCAAAAGCACACGGAATAGAGCACAAAGAGTTCACAGCGAATGAACGCATGTCTGACCAAGAATGATGTACAGGGAAAGAATGAACACGTGCGTTGTCTTTGTTAGGCCCTGTAAACGCAAACAAAAGAAAATGGGAAACAGAGAATGGGAAATCATTGGCGCGTAAGAACCAGAAGGGAAACCATCAGTGTTTTTGTTTCGCATCAAAGCGCGTGGTCATGAACAGATGTGAAATTTTGGTGATCTTTTTGATCGTAACCCGATTTGTATGTGTGCCGAAACGTTCGTGACCAGAGGTTCTACTGTATTAGTTTTAATACTGTTTACATATTCAGTCTGAAATAATTCCAACAACAACTTGTAAAAAACAAAGCAATAACTATATTTTAATATAAATGTGTTTTTTTCTGTATTGTACTATATGATGAATGAGATAATCATCAGTGAGTTTTTGTTCACTGATACAGTTTGAATTTTTAAAAAAATTATTAAATCATGAGTCTCAACTTGCTTCACTTAAGTGGTTCTTGTGCATGCACTTTAAACATCTACTGTCATCAGCAAAATGAAAGGCATGGTTGACATTGGAAAGATTTAGATGAGAACAGGCCATTTAGCCCAACAAAGCTCATCAGTCCTGTCCACTTAATTCCTCCACTCAGGACACACATGCATTTTAGTACTCTCATTGAGCTCCCTAAATCAATTCATATTACTCATTAAAAAGAGTCACTCATCACTACTGTGGAGCTTACCATACTTGCTCTTTTAACACAACATGCTGCAATTTTTCAAAAGTCCTCAAACAACATCTTTCCTGCTAGAGTGCTCATATTGTTAAGTCCATGCTGAATTTGGAAATCTCATCACCAATTATGTGGGACTGACATTATTCATTTTTTTTACTATGGCTGCCTTAAAAAGATTCTGCCAGACATTCTTATTGCCAGCTAAAAAGTCTCAGTTTCAATGGTGGGAGATCCTCTTTGGAATGTAAAAATGGCTTAACTGATAAAATGATCAGTCACCAAGTGACATCTCAAAGGTATCTTCTTGTGATGCCAGTTAAAAAGTCAGTTCAAACAAAGAGCTACAACTCAAGGGCTGACAATCCTGAGGGACAGAATTTTGCGCCAATGGTGAAACTAAAAGGATGGGCTTATGTTCACCCAAGAAACCAATGGCAAGACTTCTATTCCATATTTAAAAAAAAAAATCAAAAACAGTCTAACTCATTACTTCCTACTTCAGGTTGACTTCTGGACCTGGTCATAACTTCTGTTGCATAGCAGAGACCACAGTGCTTATAGATGGTCTTAACTATGTTGGAACAATCCCTTCTAGGTAATCGGGGCCGGACTGAAAGAATGGAATACCATCCATAACAGGAGTTCACCATTAGTCCAACCCACAGATATCAAACTGTCCAGCTCCATGCCTACAACAGAGCCTGCCTTCCTCAGCAGTTTGTCCAGGCAGCATCCATCTGCAGCATCTTATTGCAGATGTTGAAAGATGCCAGCCTTCTAAGGAAGTATAGTCGGCTCTGTCCTCTCTTGCACAGAGCATCAGTATTGGCAGTCCAGTCAAGTTTACCATCCAGCTGCACTCCCAGGTATTTATAGGTCTGTATTCATTGCACACAGTCACCTCTGATGATCACGGGGTCTGTGAGGGGCCTGGGCCACCTAAAATCCAGCACCAGCTCTTTGGTTTTGCTGGTGTTCAGTTGTAGGTGGTTTGAGTCGCACCATTTAACAAAGTCCTTGATTAGGTTCCTATACTACTCCTGCCCACTGCTGATGCAGCCCACGATAGCAGTGTCGTCAGCGAACTTTTGCATGTGGCAGGACTCTCTTCAATTTTCTGGCATCCAAGCCAGAAAGTGAAACACAGCTTCATCATTAATATAATTTTTAATATAATTTTTCACTAGACATGGGTGTATCACCTAGCGATGTCTAACCAGAGGCAGAAGTTCTCTCTCCACTCAGTCAAGTGATGGTCTGACCTGATTAAACAGAACAAAGCATTGCCCAGCAGCCACTGAAAGATGGAGCCACAATGCAATACTCTTGGATGACACCACTTTTTATGATCTGGCTGACAAACTGAATGAACTGCTATGAATTCAACAGGGAGGCACAAGAAAAGAGCAGAAGATGAGTGCTACAAAAGCCAGTCTTTAGGTCTAAATAAAGTAAAAGGTTAACTGCAGAATTCCTTGAAACTTTAAAAACATTTGGGATAAGAAAATAAACCTTGAGTGGAATTTCTTAGAAATATTCTTGCTTTTCATAGAGATCTTAACAAAATGTATTTATCATTATTTTAATTTTAAAATCATGAATGGTACAATATTGAAAGGTCTATTAAGGTATTATGTATTTAACATATGGACTAGTATAACATGCTTTAACCAAAATTTACATTAATATTGTTACTAGTTCTGAAATTAAAAAGGATCAAATAACAGAAATGACATAAATTATAACATTGAATCATAAACCTATTCCACATTAAAACTAACATGCCTTTTATTTACGAAGAAAAGAGTTGAAAATCAAGACTCCGTCAGCCATTGCATGTTATTTCAAAGCAATCTAGTGATAGCAGCGGTAGGAAATGACTTTATACGAAGAAGCTCTGCAACCTTCAGATTACTGTTATGAAAAAAGTCAAGCCCTGTCAGCCACTCCACGTCAGTCACTGTACTTTGGTGAAGCCACATGAAATCCTCTGTCCATTTTATTTCATCCTGACCACTCTGCAGAAACAGAAAATTGAACAGCTCTATTATTTTCTAGAACATGAGTATTTTGACTCACAGTTAAATTAAACTTAAATATCAAGATATCCATCCATCCATCCATTTTCCAACCCGCTGAATCCGAACACAGGGTCATGGGGGTCTGCTGGAGCCAATCCCAGCCAACACAGGGCACAAGGCAGGAACCAATCCTGGGCAGGGTGCCAACCCACCGCAGGACACACACAAACACACCAAGCACACACTAGGGCCAATTTAGAATCGCCAATCTACCTAACCTGCATGTCTTTGGACTGTGGGAGGAAACCGGAGCGCCCGGAGGAAACCCACGCAGACACGGGGAGAACATGCAAACTCCACGCAGGGAGGACCCGGGAAGCGAACCCAGGTCCCCAGGTCTCCCAACTGCGAGGCAGCAGCACTACCCACTGCGCCACCGTGTCGCCATATCAAGATATCTTCAAGCCAAATTCATTTACTTTCTTTTTTTTATTTAAAAATTAAAAAGGGAAAATATAATTAATCCATATTTGTTCTTGTAAAACACAAGGAGATTCAGTTATTTGGTAAGGGTTACATAATAAGTAACTGGTAAAGACCGAGCATATGGAGGACTGAAGATATTGAGATTCTATTTAGTATTTTTTAATAATCAGGATAGAATTGAGGGTGTAGAGGTGATTGAACCCCTAGGGCCAAGTGATCATAATATAATTCTTAATGTTTTGGAAGGGTGCAGATGTAGAGACTAAAACTGTTAAGTTTAACTTTGGTAGGTTTGGCAGTGCTGGTCGGCTCCACTGGTTCCCTCCGGAAGCCTCTTGAACCCACCACCGCCGATAACATTTCTGAGGGATGAGCCAAGCAAATGAGAACACTCACACATTGCAAGGGGTAGGTGCAATAGTGCATAAGTGCTTTTATTAAAACGTTTCTCAAATCAGTACATTGCTCAAATCTGTGCAGAGTCCAAGACTCACTGACCCCCCCCGCTTCTTTCCTGGACTTCTGCAGTGAACCACCTGCAACACCTGGGGCCTCATGTATAAACGGTGCACACGCACAAAAATGTTGCGTAAGAACGTTGCCACGTTCAAATCGCGATGTATAAAACCTAAACTTGCCATAAAGGCACACACATTTCCACAGTAGCTCATACCCTGTCGTACTCAAGTTCTCTGCTCGGTTTTGCAAACTGGCGGCACCCAGCGTCAAAGCAGTGCTACTGTTCCTGTGCGGTTACCCTTTCTTTTTTAGATCCACATCCCTGATGCGGCTTTATAAATGCACTGAAATTAACCGCATGTTGTTTATTAGTTTAATGCCTCTGATTGTAATTAACCTGTAACAATATAATGGTCCATAGAATGGTCAAACTATTCCAAATACCATAACTGCTTTAGCGTTGTTACTCTCACTGCACCTTCTTCTTCTTCTTTCAGCTGCTCCCGTCAGGGGTTGCCACATCGGATCATCTTTTTCCATATTACACTCACTGCACCACTCAGAGTATTTACGGGGGGGGGGGGGGGGGGGGGGACCCAAAAATAACCGGAAATATTTTTAAAACGTGTTTAATTTAATATTCTGTACAAACTACAATTAGTCTCCTTCAAAGTACTCTCCATTGGCGGAAATACACTTATCTAACCGTTTGTTCCATTGTTCAAAACATTTTTTAAATTCGTCTGAAGTAATGCCCATTAATGCTCTGGTGGTTTCTTGTTTTACCTCTTCGACGTCAGCAAAACGCCTTCCTTTCAAGTCTTTTTTCATCCGAGGGAACAAAAAGAAATCACACGGAGCTAAATCCGGTGAGTAGGGTGGGTGGTTCAGGGTTGTCATACCGTTTCTTGCCAAAAATTGGCGAATGCTGAGAGCAGTGTGAGATGGACCGTTGTCATAATGAAAGAACCAATCGCCCGACTCCCACAAATCAGGGCGTTTCCTTCTCACACTGTTGCGCAACCTACTTTTACAAAAAAATTCACTGAACACAAGCACAACCTTCCAGACTGATGGCACTTGGCAGACTGACTTGTGAGGAGTGTAACTAGATCGCCCTAGCGGCCCAACCATGTACTACAAGTACCAACATAACAACAACAAAATTCCGGTTATTTTTGGGTCCCCCCCTCGTATATCACTGTATCTGAGTGTGAATCACAGCTGTACAGCAGCTGATCGGAAAGAGAATTATCGGTATACAGCATCAAGCACACGCTGCCTCAGCCATTTGCTATTTGAACTGCTCTCATCCGACCAATGCTTCAGAGTCTTCCCTGTACTGACCTTGCGGTTCACAAACAGTTTCATTCCAAGAACTATAAACGCACTCAATCAGTCCATCAAGTGCTCCTTGTAGAACTGTTTGTACTTATAAGTACAATTACCTCACTGTAAACTTGTGATACAGTTATAATATTGCACAACCTGAGCCACTTTATAAAGCGTGTATTTACATTTTTTGCTGCATTTCATCTTAAAAATGATATCGTCATCATATGTTTATTATATCATACAGATAAAACATTAACTACACGGTGCTGCAGCGCTAGTGAGGAGCTGGCGCTCCGTACACGGATTGTTCCTGCCTCGCGCTGTATTCTTGTTGGGGCTCGCGCGACACTGGAAGGATAGATAGATAGAATAATTAAACATGTGCTACAAAGAGATTTCAATGTTCCTTAAAAGTTTTGAAGAATTGGCATTCTAAGCTTACAGATGGCTTAACGTCTATTACAGAGCTGATTGTGTGGCGATTGGGTATTTGGAGAAAGAAAAGTAAGGACAAGAATTGGGGGTTAGTACGTTTGAAAGAGACAGTACTGCTGCAATAAAGTATTTCATCGAAGGTCGCACATGGCGCAGCAAGCATCTTGCGTGAGACATGAACAATCATTGTGCCACCGTGTTCCCATGTTTAATAACATGCTTCAACTCCTATCATCATGAAAATGATATCACGTATACTTCTCAGTATTTTAATTATTCAGAGAGCTGTAATATTATGAATTTAATGGATTCTGTGTCCTGTCGGAGGAAGAGAAAGCCCGGAAGCACATAGTGATTCACACACATAGAAGATCAAATATAAAACAAAGCATTTAACGTGCTACTTTAGTTATGATGGGATTTGAGAAACTACTAAATTGAACGATTTTAAGATGAAGTTTATGATGTTCTACTTTAATGACAAAATAAACTACATGATTAAAGTGGAAATTCCGAGATTAAAGTTGACATTTCAAGCTTTTTTCCCCACTGTGTGCCTATTTTTTTTTCTCTGTACCCTAATAAGCTTTCATATGACACTCAGATGATGGGCTACAACTCGCCTTTTCACGGCGACTTTGACATCTGACAAGTTCTTTTTTATTTCAGGCACTGTGCGACTTTGTGAACTTGAGCTTTCGAGTTTCTCCAACATGCTATGTCACTCGATCAACTTCCTTTTGTTGTTTATACCACTGTTTAAACCAACAAATAGTTTGTTTTTCTTTGCCTCCACTTGGTATTCGCTGAAATTCTTCTATTTTCTCTCGTACTTTTGCCATTGTCTTTTCACAGAAGGCTGAGCTTAAGGGCTATTTATATTGATTTGCATATTCAAAGAGGCATAATTCTGGGAGGAGTTGGGGCAGGACAGCAGGAGCATGCACATGCATTACTTTTCACGCTGACTGGGATTTATGGAGCGGAAGAATGTGGAAGCTGGTGTTCGCACAGATTTATGCATCTGGATTTTTTTGTGCGTAAGCACATTTCCGCTTTTGTGCTTATGTGCTGTTATAGTGCGAATTCCACGCACAGCGTTATGCATGAGGCCCCTGGTCACTTCAGTTTCTTGAGTCGCTCAGCTGGAGTGATCCTCCACAACAGCCCCTGAGTGGTGGGCATCTGCTCCCTGGAAGGGCTCTCCTAATAGCTGCCTGACTCCTTGTTCGCTCTCTCTCATACCTGCACCAGCTCTCTTTCCCATCTTCCTGCCTGCTTCATCTTTCTTTTGCTTAACCTCCCCTCTGTTCTCATCTCTCCCCTTTCTGATCCTGCACTCACCTTTTATAAGTTGAGGAGCAGTTGCAGGTGCAATCTCCTGAATGCTGCCCCGGGCTGATGAGACAATCAGATTACCTGCATGTGCTAGCAAAGCAATGCACAAACAGCCAATTGCCTCGTAACAACCCAGAGATGAGCCATCTTCTAAGCAGATCGCTCACACCTGCTCCAACCTCCCAGCGCGAGTCCATCCATTACTTATTTATTCAAAAATGGGCCCCTGCTTCTTAAGCCATGGATCTGCCCTTCCTTCTTCTTCTTCTGTCAGCTGCTCCCATTAGGGGTTGCCAAAGAGGACCCTTCTGCATCTTGCTCTGTCACACCCATCACCTGCATGTCCTCTCTCACCACATCCACAAATCTCCTCTTAGGCCGACGACCTTAAAAGAACCTGGACACACCAGTTGAATAACCGACCACTGAGGAGACAGATGGGAGATTACTGCTCCCACACTCCCACAGGGGGGTCGGTTGGTGTTGGTGGGGGGAACCCGAGGCGCGCTTCAGCCCAAGGGGCTGCTAAAGAACCTGGGGCACATGGACAAAGGGCCTACAGACTAGGGCCAGGCTTGGAAGGGAACACATGGGGGACAGATTATGGGCTCCTGGGTGAATGGACCACTCCACAGGTCCCCACAAAAGGAAAGACCCTTAATAAATGTGGGAGTGCCCCAGGCTGGCAGGCAAGGAGAGTGATGCAGTGGGAGTTCAGTTCCCAATTGCAGACTGCCTCCCAAACCACACAATTATGGACTAAAGGCGGGTGCTGGTTATAACCAGAAATGAATAACACCCAACAAATAGTTGAGCAGGTGGTGTGTGCACTACTGCTCAGAGCTCTTCCATCCGACATTGCCCAGCTGGCCTGGGGTCGGCCAATTAAGGATATGGCCTCATTAATCGAGTTCATACAGTCATTAAGAGTGTGAACCTATCCAGGAGAATCAGAAAAGTAACCCTGTGAACCCAGAAGTTCTTGTGTCCCTATCTCAATGCCTCGTCGCCACACTATGAAGCAAACCCCGGGACCCTCTGACCCACAGCGGCTGTCTTCTGATGGAGAGAAAGGGGTCTGTGGAGGCACAGAGATGGGGAGGTGGTGTGCTCTCACTAATCCTCTGGTTTGTGCACATACAGGGGAGGTGTTATTAAATGGAGTTAAAACACCAGCCGTATTTGATTCTGGCAGTAACATTTCAATTGTTGCCCGTCACTTAGTTTTGCCACGACAATGGCTTAAACCTAAGACCAGTATAACCTGTGTACATGGGGATGTCCTCCAATATAAGTCCGCCTCATGCTTTGTCAGTTATGACAGGGCACTAAAGAGACTGGCAGTAACTGTGATGAAGGACCCGCCTTTCCCCGTAATACTCAGGAGATACTGGTCAAACAGTAAAAGCAGTATAACACTCACCACCCCTAAACAACCGTTGGGCCTAGTGATGGACACTGAGACGTCGTTCTCGGCTGACTCCACACTGTGTTTACAGCTGGAAGAGAGACGGACTGCGACCTCTACTAATCAAGTGTTTGAGATCAAACAATGCTGGAACGAGGTGTAATAGAGGAGAGTCATAGTCCCTGGTCCAGTCCTATTGTGTTGGTCAGAAAGCCTGACAGGAGTTGGAGGTTTTGCAATGACTTCAGTCAGCTTAACTAGGTCTCCCGATTCGATGCCTACCCGATGCTGCACGTGGACAACCTCCTCGAGCTTCTAGGGCACTCTAAATTCTTGACCACCCTCGATATGGCAAAAGGGTACTGGCAGGTTCCCTTAACGGATTCCGCAAAGGAGAAGACTGTGTTTAGCACCGCTAGTAGACTGGCAGTACTGTGTCCTTCTATTTGGGTTACATGGGGCATCCGCGACCTTCCAGCGTCTGGTGGACAAAGTGCTCTGGCCCCATAACTCATACAGTGCTTCCTACCTGGATGATGAATTAATCCAAAGAAATGTTTCTTCGGGTTAACGGAGGCCACATGTTTAAGCTACCTAATGGGGTATTGTACGACCACAGTGTTTGAAAATTGATGACATTTTGAAGCTGCCCCGTCCGAGAACCAATTGGCAAGTCCAAGCCTTCCTCAGACTAGCAGGCTACTATTGCCAGTTTGTGCCCCACTTTTCCAAGAGAGCGGTGCCCTTGACGACCTTCACAAAAAAGAGGTGCTCAAATTATGTGGTATGGGAAGCTAAATCAGAAGCTGCATTTAGTGACCTAAAACAGGCCCTTATGTCAGCTCCTGTATTGAAAACTCCTGACTTTTCTTTATCGTTTTCCTCCAGACGGATGCTTCGGACACAGGTCTTGGTGCCGTGTTAAGCGAAAGCATCGATGGAGTTGAACACGCCGTCATTTATCTCAGCCAGAAACTGTTGTACCACAAAACCAGGTATGCGGCAGTGGAGCGGAAAGCCCTAGTGGTTAAATGGGTGATCACACAGCTGACGTACTACCTCTTTTGGGCCGGGAGTTCACCCTGGTGACGGACCATGCACCCATACAGTGGATGGCCCACGGGTCACGAGGTGGTTCTTGGACCTACAGCCGTACAAGTTTTCAGTCCTTTACCACAGGAGTAACCTGCAGGCCAATCCTGATACCCTTTTGAGGTGTCACGAGTTCTCAGTCAGGTATGCCCGACCCGATGGGTCTGGGCTGAAGAAGGGCACCAAGTCACACACGTGTGCTTGGGAGTCAACCAAAGGGACCAGAAAACAGCAATTCCACACTAGGCTGGGGGGCGGGGGGGGGGGGCGTAGGGCTGGGGGGGCGGCGGGTTGCGCTAAGCCTCTCTCTTTTCTCTCCGTTATTCTCTCTGTTATTGCTATAATTATGCTAGTCTACTCCAACTCACTTGTTTTATTTTTGATACTTCTAGCATTAAGACAAGTTATTTTTAATGTGTTTCTCATTTTACTTTTGCATTTCAACATTAGGTTAGAATTTAAATTACTATGTATCTTTATTTTTACACTATTGTTTGTTCCATCGTGTAAAGTTCTAAACCTGGCCTGTCCTAAACTCCCTGCCCCCCCCCCCCATACCCTATCTTAAACAATCCTCGACTAGCCTACTCATTCACCTTCCCAACACATAGGTGCCCCTCTAGTTCAAATGTAACCTGTTGTGGTGGGACACATGTCCCATCTGTTCCGAAAGGAGTCCCAATGCCCCATAAACCTATACCCTTCTACCCTACAGCAAGATTTGAGCCACATGTTAAACCTTCTAATCTCCTCAGTTTTACCTGGACTGGCACATGACACAGGCAGAATGGACTGGCGCGTGACTCAGGCAGAATGTCAGAGAAGACTAACTTGTTTCTGCCTGGCACCTAACTCTTTGAATTTGGATTCCAGAACTGACAGACTACCCTGATGTACAGTATATCATTTGTTCCAACATGGATAATGACCACTCCTTCACTGGCCAAGTAAGTGCCTGTCAACCCTCACAGGAAGGTCTCCCACCTGTGCACATGTAAGGCAACATACCGTCCGAGACTTTCTGTCTCTGGAGCAAATCTGTGCTGAGTCCCCTACTGTCACTACCTTTATGCCTTCAATTCTGTTCTCCTCCTGATATCTGCAGCTGTATTAGTCCTATCAACTTCAAACAACTTTAGGTATGTTTCAGTGCCAGTTTTCATGTATCCTTGTAACAAACTATAGTGCTGCACTTCTTACTCTCTATTACTGTTAAACAATGCAATTTCTGAACACTCATTTGTTGTATGTATAATGACTTATTTTGTAAGTAGTCTTGGATAATGGCATCAGCTAAATAAAGAATAATAAGACCAATTTAAATAACTATCTCCTCTAATGTTCTTATTCCAAAGATAATATTGGCAAGAGGTATATTTTACTTACTCTACAGATGTCTTGGTTTTCAGGTCTGTGAGGCAAAATAAATGAAATAGTTTGTAGTCCTGCATCACACTCCAGTAAGTTTTGAACTCCATTTTTACAGCTGGCAATAATAATGAAATAATGTGTGGGGATTGGGATCTGTGTACCATTAACATGCCTGTTTAAAAAAAAAATTAAGATTGTAGAAATCAGATTGAAAAATTAATACCATAAAATTGCTAGATCATAGGTCATACATTTTTAAACCAGTATATGTATAGATTACTGGTAGTGCACACATCCCAACAGTCATAAAACTGACCATGATATAGTGTGTTATTTCACTGAAATTCCACCAGATGGCATCTTAAACCTATTTTTTTCTATATACAGTATTTAATTAAACTCCTTATTCCATTTAAGGTTCACAATAATCCAAAAATAACCCCCTCCATACAAGTATCTGTGAAGAGCAAAGTTTTTCAGAAGCGTTCAAAGTAAGTTCTTGTACATGTATATTTAAGGAAGCAATTTGTTTAAAAGCAGTAATAGCGACCTAAAGAATTATTTACTCCCAAGGTGGGCTTCATTACCCTCATAATGACCACCATTCCATCACATATTGTGAGATCAGTCCTGGATCACATTTGTGTTTAACGTTATTTTACTTCATTGGTCTGTAAATATCATGGTGCATACTGTAAGTATCTTTAAATAAACAAAATACACCCTTCCATTATCCAGTCCGATTAATCCGTTACGGGACTGCCAAGACCAGAAGCAATCTTGTTAGCGTAAGGAATGAGGCAAAAACAAACCCTAGACAGTCCATCACAAGGGACATTCAGGCCCACTCCCAAGCCCATTTACGTGGAGTCTGTTAGGAGTTACCAGTTATTGGAATCTGCACAACTTTGAGATGTGGCTGGACAATCCATGCTGACAAGTTTCGCACTGAGAGTGCTCAGGCAAGTATTCAATCCTAAAACTCTGGATCTTTTCGGAAGTAGCACTACAGAGTGTTTGGTGCACCTTGCAGCACAGTCACATAATAATAAATCAAATGCATAATAACCCAGTTATTTAAACAAGATCTTCAAATTTGTTCAACAGGCTTATTACAATATGTCAATAAATAATCATCTAACCACAAATCACTGACTTGCAAAACCCCCACTCCCCCCAACCCCACTTGACCTGAATCGAAAATGTTTCAATAATAATGAAAGAAATGGGCTCCAAGTTTGTGGCAACAGAGCACAGTAAACCAATAACATCAAAAGGGACATATGGAGTGAAGTGTGAACTCTTAAAGGACCTGCCAATCCCACCCGACATGACATTCCCATTTACCAAGTTGTGTGGTTCCATGAAATATGAGTGTAGCTTCTATGATGATATTCTATGCCACAGGTTCTTACAGTAAAACAAATATCCTCCCATTAACAGTTTTATCTGAAATTTCCTATACAAATAGAGCAATGATTTCCTAAAATTCATATTTCTCCCACTTGGCAACTAAATTCTTATTCCTGAAAGGTATATTGCACATAGTCTTTACAACTTTGAGATAAAATTGAAATGTTATTCATTTATACCCAATAGATTGTGCAAAATGTTTTTTACACAAAGCAAATGCATTAGTAAGCCCATAATGACCTACAGTACACTTGTAGGTATGTATTCATTTATCTCCCACTTGAAAATACACAAGCTCATAGTCACATTTTATGCATAGTTTATTAGAATAACAGATTGTCTGACTTTATTAAATAAGGTGGAGATCAGAATAAATAATACAATTATAGTTACCTCCCTAAAATCAAAAAATGATCTTTTTTCTTTAAAACAGAAATAAGTTCATAGTAAGTACATTTGTCTTTTTAGGTAAACAGGCCATTCAGGCCATCAAAGCTAGTACTATCCACCTAATTCTTCCAAAATAACCAAGTCTAGCTTTGGAGGTCCCTAAAGTCCTCCTGTCTACCACACTACTTGGTAGCTTATTACATATACAGTAATCCCTCGCTATATCGCGCTTCGCCTTTCGCGGCTTCACTCCATCGCGGATTTTATATGTAAGCATATTTAAATATATATCGCGGATTTTTTGCTGCTTCGCGGGTTTCTGCGGACAATGGGTCTTTTAATTTCTGGTACATGCTTCCTCAGTTGGTTTGCCCAGTTGATTTCATACAAGGGACGCTATTGGCAGATGGCTGAGAAGCTACCCAACTTACTTTTCTCTGTCTCTCTTGCGCTGACTTTCTCTGATCCTGACGCAGGGGGATTGAGCAGGGGGGCTGTTCGCACACCTAGACGATACGGACGCTCGTCTAAAAATGCTGAAAGATTATCTTCACGTTGCTATCTTTTGTGCAGCTGCTTCCTGAAACGACATGCTGCACGGTGCTTCGCATACTTAAAAGCTCGAAGGGCACGTATTGATTTTTGACTGAAAAACAAACTCTGTCTGTCTCTCTCTCTCTCTCTGCTCCTGACGGAGGGGGTGTGAGCTGCCGCCTTCAACAGCTTTGTGCCGCAGTGCTTCGCATACTTAAAAGCCAAACAGCCCTATTGATTTGTTTGCTAGAGATTGTTTTCTCTATCTATATGACATTCTGTGCTCCTGACACGCACTCCTTTGAAAAGGAAGATATGTTTGCATTCTTTTAATTGTGAGACGGAACTGTCATCTCTGTCTTGTCATGGAGCACAGTTTAAACTTTTGAAAAAGAGACAAATGTTTGTTTGCAGTGTTTGAATAACGTCCCTGTCTCTCTACAACCTCCTGTGTTTCTGCGCAAATCTGTGACCCAAGCATGACAATATAAAAATAACCATATAAACATATGGTTTCTACTTCGCGGATTTTCTTATTTCGCGGGTGGCTCTGGAACGCAACCCCCGCGATGGAGGAGGGATTACTGTATCTATAGTATCTGTCGTATTTCCGGCACCGCCGAGAGTGGCAGCCGTTTCAGCAGCTCCGTGTATGACTGTACAGTATGTGTATGTGTACTTTTCTACTTTGAATTTTCTATTTTTATTTATTGATCACTCCTATCACTTTATTTTATGTGGATTTGTTCACTGGACACATTTTTACAACATGGGCATGGATTTTTACACGCCGAGACTCGCCTATTCAAGTACTCAACTTCGAGCGCTGAGAACAAATGCCAGTATCGGTGTGGTTCCCTATTTACCTGACGAGGTAAGAAGGCGGTATCATGGCTGCAGAGCCGGCACTAAGCTAAAAATGAAGCGGCTTACGAGAGAGTGGCGTTTCAAGCCTTCGGTGCCTTCTGTTATTCTGGGAAATGTGAACTCAATCTCAAATAAGATCGACGAAATGGCTGCGCTGGTGAAAAATGTCAGAACCTACAGAGAATGCAGTTTGTTGTGTTTTAGCGAAACGTGGCTAACTAACACCATCCCAGACGCTAATGTGGAACTACCCGGGTTTAGCACAGTTAGAGCGGACAGAGATGCAAGTACCTGTGGGAAGCACAAAGGAGGAGGACTCGCTCTCTATGTCACTACACGGTGGTGTCACTCTGGACATGTTAACGTCAAAATCTCCACTTGCTGCAGGGACATCGAACTGTTGGCCGTAAGTTTACGTCCCTATTACTTGCCCAGAGAGTTTGGACACGTCATTGTTGTTATCGTGTACATTCCTCCTCGGGCGGACGTGGAGTCAACGAGTGACATCATCCATTCTGCTGTTGCTAAGTTACAAACGCAGCACCCGGAGGCGCTTGTGCTAATCGCTGGGGACTTTAACCAGGTGACGCTGGACAAAACATTACCTGCCTTCTCCCAGTATGTGGACTGTAACACCCGGGGTAATAAGACTATTGATTTACTGTATGCAAACATTAAAGACGCATACAGCGCCACCCCGCTGCCTGCGCTTGGGAAAGCAGATCATAACCTGGTTCTGCTTCAGCCTCACTATAAACCAAAAGTGAGAGTCCTACCTACAACCACACGATCATTCAGGAAGTGGACCCCGAAGGCTGAGAATACTCTGAGAGAATGTTTTGGAACTACAGACTGGGATATCCTGCAGGGATCTCATAGTGAGAACATTGATGAAGTTGTTGACTGCACTACTGACTACATCAACTTCTGTATGGACATTGTAGTTCCAGTAAGAACTGTACGCTGCTATGCTAACAACAAGCCATGGATTACAAGTGACATCAAGGGCCTTTTGAACTAGAAGAAAAGGGCTTTTAAAGACGGTGATCAGCATGAGCTCAAGCGCGTGCAGAAGGAACTCCGAGTCCAGCTCAGGGCGGCGAAGGAGCAGTACAGGAGAAAGCTGGAGCAGAAGTTGCAGAATAACATCATGAAGGAAGTGTGGGATGGGATGAAGATCATCACTGGCTGCAGCTCGAAGTGGGGTACCACCATCGAGAGAGATGTGAAGAGAGCAAACTAAATGAACAACTTCTTCAACAGGTTTGACCACCCTAACCCACTCTCACTCTCATCTCGGAGTATTGCACCCTCCACACATCCTTCTGCTGATACCACCATAGGAGAGACATCCCCACCCATAATTACAACAGCGCAAGTGAGCAAAGAGCTGAGGAGACTTCGTGCCAGCAAAGCAGCGGGTCCAGATGGAGTATCGCCACGACTACTGAAGGTCTGTGCATCGGAGCTGGGGGGTCCTCTACAGCGCATCTTCAACCTGAGCCTGGAACAGGGCAGAGTCCCGAGGCTTTGGAAAACATCTTGTATCACCCCAGTCCCAAAGGTATCACGTCCTAGTGAGTTGAATGACTTTCGGCCTGTTGCTCTGACATCACATGTGATGAAGACCATGGAGAGGCTGCTGCTTCACCACCTTAGGCCACAGGTTCAACACGTCCTTGACCCTCTGCAGTTTGCATATCAGGAGAAGGTGGGAGATGAGGATGCCATCATCTATATGCTACACCGATCCCTCTCTCACTTGGACAGAGGCAGTGGTGCTGTAAGAATTATGTTTCTAGACTTCTCTAGCGCCTTCAACACAATCCAACCTCTGCTCCTTAGGGACAAGCTGACAGAGATGGGATTAGATTCATACCTGGTGGCATGGATCATGGACTATCTGAAAGACAGACCTCAGTATGTGCGTCTTGGGAACTGCACGTCTGACATTGTGGTCAGCAACACAGAAGCGCCACAGGGGACTGTACTTTCTCCGGTCCTGTTCAGCCTATATACATCGGACTTCCAATACAACTCGGAGTCCTGCCATTTGCAAAAGTTCGCTGATGACACTGCTATCGTTGGCTGCATCAGGAATGGGCTGGAGGATGAGTATAGGGACCTAATCAATGACTTTGTTAAATGGTGCGACTCAAACCACCTACAACTGAACACCAGCAAAACCAAGGAGCTGGTGGTGGATTTTAGGAGGCCCAGGCCCCTCATAGACCCCGTAATCATCAAAGGTGACTGTGTGCAGATGGTGCAGACCTATAAATATCTGGGAGTGCAGCTGGATGATAAATTAGACTGGACTGCCAATACTGATGTGCTGTGCAAGAAAGGACAGAGCCGACTATACTTCCTTAGAAGGCTGGCGTCCTTCAACATCTGCAATAAGATGCTGCAGATGTTCTATCAGACAGTTGTGGCGAGCGCCCTCTTCTATGCGGTGGTGTGCTGGGGAGGCAGCATTAAGAGGAAAGACGCCTCACGCCTGGACAAACTGGTGAGGAAGGCAGGCTCTATTGTTGGCATGGAGCTGGACAGTTTAACATCTGTGGCAGAGCGAAGGGCACTCAGCAGGCTCCTATCAATTATGGAGAATCCACTGCATCCACTAAATAATGTCATCTCCAGACAGAAGAGCAGCTTCAGCGACAGACTGTTGTCACTGTCCTGCTCCACTGACAGATTGTGGAGATCGTTCCTCCCCCAAACTATGCTACTCTTCAATTCCACCCGGGGGTGTAAACGTTAACATTTAACATTATACATAGTTATTGTCTGTTTTTCACCTGCATTATTATCATTCTTTAATTTAATATTATTTATTGTATCAGTATGCTGCTGCTAGAGAATGTGAATTTCCCATTGGGATTAATAAAGTACTGTATCTATCTATCTATCTATCTATCTATCTATCTATCTATCTATCTATCTATCTATCTATCTATCTAGTTCTCCGTGTGAAGAAAAACTTCCTAATGTTTGTGCGAAATTTGCCCTTAACAAGTTTGCAACTGTGCTTCCATGTTCTTGTTGAGCTCATTTTAAAATAACAGTCTGTGTCATATAAGATAAGATAAAATAACACTGTACTAATTCCCTTCATAACTTTAAACACTTCAGTCATGTCTCCTTTTTCTATTGCTTAAACTCATAATATTTCTTTTTAATTCATCCCCTTTAGCCCTGGATTGAGCCTAGTTGCTCTTCTCTGGACCTTTTCTAACACTGCTATGTCTTTTTGTAGCCTGGAAACCAAAACTGCACACAGCACTCCAGATGAGGCCTCACCAGTGCATTAAAAAGCTTGAGCAGAACCTCCTTGGACTTGTACTCTACATATTGTGCTATATAACCTAACTTTCTGTTAGACTTCTTAATGGTTTCTGAACACCGGCTGGAAGTTGACAGTGACAAGTCCACAACTCCTAAATCCCTTTCATAAGGTGTACTTTCAGTTTCAGGCCTCCAATTGTGTATTTAAGTCTAACATTTTAACTACCTATGTGTAATACCTTACATTCACTTACATTACATTTTTTCTGCCCAAGCCTGTATGCTATTCCAGACCCTCTGTAATGATTTAACCAATTCTAGGTTATCTGCCAATCCACCAAGTATAGTAAACTTAACCAGATTGTTACTTATATCCCTATCCAAATGATTTATATACTGTATATTAAAAATAGCAGTGGCCCTAGCACTGAACCCTGTGGGACACCACTCTTAACATCGCCAAATTCAGATAAAGTTCCCTGCACCAGAAAACTCTGCTTAATTTATGGGTGTGATGCTCAATATAATTACCTACATTGCATCCAAGTTTCGGGTAAGCAGCTGCTGGAATTCATCTCCTGTTACTGTATGTGCTCTTCTGTTGATTCAAAAGGAATGGGTCTGTGGTAAGAACTGCATATACAGTAGATGTGGTACTTGGATTTACAGTACTGTACGTATAATTGCTCATTTGAAAGTAAAGAATTGTTTAAAAAGCTTTCAGGGTGATGCTGTTTAGTGATCATTTCCCCCCATAATCTGCTTAAACATTATTGGTATTACTTATGGTAAAAATGTGTACATGCTTATAATGTACAGTGTTTTTTTTTATCTATTTTAAAATAGTTATTTCATTTTTCTGCTGTTGTAATAAATGAACTGCATATGAGCTGGTGTTGCATATTTTTCTAAATACAATAATAATTAGTAAATGTTTAAGTTTCATACACTTTATAGCAGTTATGGATTGTTTGTTGTAATTATATGTAGTCCTAGTTTTCACTCTTGGGTATATTGTACAAACTGGAAATGCAGTTTTAAAAACTCTTCAATCTTTGTGCGTTATTGAATGTGATTTTTTTTTTCATAAGGCAGAGTAATTCGAAATCTAAGATCAGTTTCTATGTATCTTGATTTTTAAACCAATTTGTCTCCAATTCTGTGCATGTTCTTTCAGTTAGATGGTCTGTAGTCCTCTCACACTTCCAGAACTTGCTCTGAGGTGGACTGATGCCTGTAAATGTCCCTGATGGGAGTCAGCACATGTACATATATGAATATTGGATGGAAACCACCATTCAATCACTAGCAATGCTATCCAGGAAAAAGATAGTAAAAGATAAGGATAGATTTTAATGTTGAACTCATGCTAGACTTCTCTAACAGCCTTGGAACTAAGTTTGTCAGTGCTCAGTATATTCATTCTCATTATCTCAAAAAGACGTTTGGCGAGTCACATAATATCCAGTGCATTCTGACCAGATGTGGCCACACAGGTAGAAGCATGTGCAGCTTTTGGTGCCAGCACTCCTATCTCTGCAGATCTGGATGAGTTGACAGGCATTTGCATGAACTGATGACCAAAATTATTTCTTAACAAGTAAGTTATAGAAAATATATTCAAAAAAACAAAACAAAAAATAGGTAGGGGGCAAAAGCACAAAACAGAAAAGTAGAACAGTGGCACATGGTAGAAGGCATGAAAAATGTTCAAAAATGCTAAGTTGTTCAATTTAAAGAAATCCAGAAGGAACTAGACTAGAGGGTTTCACAAAGAGTTTTAGAGAAAATTGTTTCCAGCTAGCCACTTTATTTCTTTTATCCCTTCCCTTACATGACTGCTGCCCAATTAAAGATGTGTGGCAACAGACACTTTCAGGAGCAACTAATGGCAATTTGAAGGTAAGGTGGCAGCTAAAAGCAGGGCACTAGGCAACTCCTACTATGTTATTGTCGGATTTCTTTGAATACCACTTTTATCTCCTGGCCTTTCCAGGAAAGCAACCTAAAGTAATGTTTCAGTTTGTTCCCATAATAACAAGTGGAATGTATGTAATAACATACACTGCTGTCATTCACCCAAAACATAAGGGGGTGCTACTGTAAATTTGATGTGTGGAACTACTGTATATAAGAATACTGTACTTTGGTGGACAAAGAAACAGAAAAAAACTAAAAAGATAAACTAAATCTTAGTACACTTACTTTATAATCTCATTAACTGAATCAGAGCGTCCGTTGTAATTATAATCAAATGCAGGACCAGATATTACATTGATGAGCCCATAATACAAAGCATACTTTTTCAAGATGATATTATGGAAGTTCATCCAGATTTCTACAAAATAACACAATTAAGTTAGTCAAGCACTTTAAATGATTAAACAAATCACATTATTTTGTGGCAATGCATTCATTTAGCATCTTCCTACAAATAACATTCTTCCTTCGTGTATTGTCATTTTGTACAATGCCAGCTTCATTTATCCAAGCATTTTCCACTCATCAATCCATTTTTGGCAACCCCAAACACACACACCCACACATGCACACACACACACACACACACATATATATATACAGTGCATCCGGAAAGTATTCACAGCACATCACTTTTTCCACATTTTGTTATGTTACAGCCTTATTCCAAAATGGATTACATTCATTTTTTTCCTCAGAATTCTACACACAACACCCCATAATGACAACGTGAATAAATTTTACTTGAGATTTCTGCAAATTTATTAAAAATAAAAAAATTGAGAAAGCACATGTACATAAGTATTCACAGCCTTTACCATGAAGCTCAAAATTGAGCTCAGGTGCATCCTGTTTCCTCTGATCATCCTTGAGATGTTTCTGCAGCTTAATTGGAGTCCACCTGTGGTAAATTCAGTTGACTGGACATGATTTGGAAAGGCACACACCTGTCTATATAAGGTCCCACAGTTGACAGTTCATGTCAGAGCACAAACCAAGCATGAAGTCAAAGGAATTGTCTGTAGACCTCCGAGACAGGATTGTCTCGAGGCACAAATCTGGGGAAGGTTACAGAAATATTTTTGCTGCTTTGAAGGTCCCAATGAGCACAGTGGCCTCCATCATTCGTAAGTGGAAGAAGTTCGAAACCACCAGGACTCTTCCTAGAGCTGGCCAGCCATCTAAATTGAGCGATCGGGGGAGAAGGGCCTTAGTCAGGGAGGTGACCAAGAACCCGATGGTCACTCTGTCAGAGATCCAGAGGTCCTCTGTGGAGAGAGGAGAACCTTCCAGAAGGACAACCATCTTTGTAGCAATCCACCAATCAGGCCTGTATGGTAGAGTGGCCAGACGGAAGCCACTCCTTAGTAAAAGGCACATGGCAGCCCGCCTGGAGTTTGCCAAAAGGCACCTGAAGGACTCTCAGACCATGAGAAAGAAAATTCTCTGGTCTGATGAGACAATTATTGAACTCTTTGGTGTGAATGCCAGGCGTCACGTTTGGAGGAAACCTGGCACCATCCCTACAGTGAAGCATGGTGGTGGCAGCATCATTCTGTGGGGATGTTTTTCAGCAGCAGGAACTGAGAGACTAGTCAGGATAAAGGGAAAGATGACTGCAGCAATGTACAGAGACATCCTGGATGAAAACCTGCTCCAGAGCGCTCTTGACCTCAGACTGGGGTGACAGTTCATCTTTCAGCAGGACAACGACCCTAAGCACACAGCGAAGATATCAAAGGAGTGGCTTCAGGACAACTCAGTGAATGTCCTTGAGTGGCCCAACCAGAGCCCAGACTTGAATCCGTTTGAACATCTCTGGAGAGATCTTAAAATGGCTGTGCACCGACGCTTCCCATCCAACCTGATGGAGCTTCAGAGGTGCTGTAAAGAGGAATGGGCGAAACTGGCCAAGGATAGGTGTGCCAAGCTTGTGTCATCATATTCAACAAGACTTGAGGCTGTAATTGCTGCCAAAGGTGCATCGACAAAGTATTGAGCAAAGGCTGTGAATACTTATGTACATGGGATTTCTAAGTTTTTTTATTTTTAATAAATTTGCAAAAACCTCAAGTAAACTTTTTTCACATTGTCATTATGGGGTGTTGTGTGTAGAATTCTGAGGAAAAAAATGAATTTAATCCATTTTGGAATAAGGCTGTAACATAACAAAATGTGGAAAAAGTGATGTGCTGTGAATACTTTCCGGATGCACTGTGTATATATATATATATATATATATATATAAGGCCAAAGTAAACTGTACCCCTTCAAAGCTGGAGTACTCGTCTTTATGACAATTATTTTTGCACTTTGCAAATAAACAGAGGGCCTCAACAGAAATGCATAGATTACATGTAACTAGTTGTTTGTTCTGTTAGTGTATTTTAATCATGCATTTACAACAGGTGTTATTAATCAAAATATAAAAGAAGGATATTTAAAGTTTAGTAAATGTTAAATGTGATTAATGATGGACTTACTTTTGAAGGCAGGATACATGGGCACCACATTGCTTATTAGCAGACCGTCATACTGTTCAGATGAGGATTCAGCAAGATCTGAAAAATGGACACATAAATCTGAAGGGTTACCCAAAATGTATGTAATTTAAAGTCCTTTCATACGCAGTGCCTTTAATACATCCTTCAAACATTATGAATACAGTATTTAGTAATCCCTTATGTGTTAGCTAAAGCTCTTGCAGCATTCCAGTCATTGGTTATTTTAAGGACATACTAGAATTTTTTTTTATTTATGACATTAGATTATTATTAAATGATATGTTAATTTAGTTTGAAAGTATCATACATCCCAATCAGCTAAGACTGAGGTGTATGATACAACTGAACAAAATCAGAACGTCATTTAATTATCCAATGTCATATAAATAAAACTAGAATGTCCTAAAAATGGCAAATGACTGGAATGTTGCAAGAGCATTAGCTAACAAATAAAGGATTAATAAGTATTCATAATGTTCAAAGGATGTATTAAAAGCGATTTTTTTTTTCAATTATCCAGCACTGGAATGTTAATTAAATTTTTGCTTTGCAAATCTAATTTGGTAAACACAGCAGTGCTGCAAAATTAATAAGGGAAGAAATCAATGGGTATTAAACAAACAAAAAAAAAGACTAAGTATAAAGTAATTTTAAGCAGCACTTAATTTTAAAAGTAACACTCAATATCTAAACTGAAAACCAAAACTTTGACTTCTTAATCACAGTTATGAATGCCACGGACCCAAGTCAAAACTCGAAATCTGCCTTTAACAGTATAATCCTGAAAGATCTCAAATCATTCCTAATCCAAAAGCTATTCCTGATTCAATGCTGAAGTGTGCTGGCAAGTCTGTACCTTCGCCCATCTGTTCCAGGTCAGCCTCTGGGAGGCCATACCATGAACATGAGGCCCGTTTAGACTTTGATGGGGCTTTTGCTGCCTTTTCCTTCTGAGCCCTTTGTTTGCTATGCATGCTTATTTGTACCTGCATGTAGTATTATTAAATGCCATTAGGATGAATAAATACAGGATATCTTGAAATGATATATAAAAACGTTAAAATAACACCGCTGCTGATGGAGCTCCCCCCTTCACATCCATCTCCAACAACAGACAAGACCAAACCTGCTATTCCTGATTCAAAACCTAAATATGCCAAATCATTAAGACAAGAATACATAAACAACACTTTAAAAGACGGGATCAAGGGAGGGGCAACACTAGCCATGGCAATGCTATACAAAGCAGAAACCACAGAGGCTCTAACCCACCCTTGTATTAGGCTTCAGGTGACTGCACCATCAATAGCACCCTTAGTAAACTAACCAATGTCAGCCGGTGGCCATACACCATTAAGCTCTACTCCAGCCAAATAAAAGGTAACGTAAGAACCTTAAGAAGAACATAAAAAAGTTAGACTAACAAAAAAGGTGGCCAATAATAACCTGCCCCTGCAGGGTTACCATATTAATCACAAACAAATATTGGGGGGCACAAGACAAGTTCTTGCTCACCCCCAGATCTACAGAAGGCAGCAACAGGGTTTGATTGCCTTTGTTTTTCATGTTCCCTGCAACATTGCCTGGCCTTTATTTTAAATGTAATGTCAGAGTTGTAGTGACTCCTGAGTCTACCCAGGCTACTCTGGGAGGACAGGCCCAGCAGCAGGGCCGGCCCTAACAATTGCGGGGCCCTATGCGAAACGGATTGCGCGGGGCCCAGTCGGGGTAGGGATAAGGATAATAAGTGAAAATTAAGATTTTGTATTAGAAAATAAATTCGTCTTTGCATTTTATTCATTCTTTACTAAGTACAAAATCACGATCAAATTAACTTTACTTTACGAGCCTTGCGTGTAGCGAAGTCATACAGTATATCATCAAAATTTTGTTTCCTACATAGATCACACTCAATAGCAAGAATTGCCAAATTGTTCAATCTATCTTCGTGAATTGTTGACCTCAAGTAATTCTTGATTAGTTTGAGGCGCAAGAAGCTTCTTTCACCAGATGCCACAGTTAAAAAAATGAAAAATGAACAAAATAAAGTATTTACTGATTTATTACGTCGTTATTGCATTTGATTACGTGATTTAACGTTTGAACGACAATTTGCATTTGATTATGTCACGTTTGCATTTGATTACGAGTAAATAAAATTAAAAAAAATACCTTAAGTCTACCAATTTAGGGGAACTTGAGGTAAGATGAACCACTTTTTAAAATTCCTTGTCAAATCCACATTTTTTGCTTTTTACCAGTAATTTTCAGTCAAATTATTGTTAATGATCTGCATATGCATGCGCTTGTCGCTTAGGGATGAATCGGTACATTTTGAGCAAGTGTTTGTGAAAAAAATTTTTTTTTATCTTACCCCTACTACGGGTAAGATGAAACAATCGTTTGGGTAGACGAATCACATTATTTTATTTTGTAAAACTATCTTAAACATTTGAAATGAGAGACTATTCATAAAACAAATTGTATAAAGATACAAGTTGACGTGCCGATGATTCTATGGCTGACTGTTAACATAGGGTGGGTTATCAATGTACAGGATCTTCGAATTTTATACAACGCTTGTTTCTGAGGAACAAGCTTTACTCACCGGTGAAAAAATCTTCGTCTGGCAGAAAAGAGAAAATTTAAACCACTGCCGGTAAATTTCAAACTATTCATCCAAAAAATCGATAACATCATCTCCATAAATAGCTCCTCCTATTTGATTGGTTTCACTGAGCTGAGCCATCATAAGGTTAAGAACGGTGTCTGTTTCATCTTACCCCAAGTTCCCCTAAATGACGAGTTTAGAGATAAAGCACCCGAGCAGCTACAATTTTTTTTCAATTTTATTTACTTGTCGTAATCACTTGAAACGACGACGTGATAAAAAACACTGTAAAAACATAAAAACAGAATAAACACGCTGACCTATACATGATTATAAGTTATAATGGTTTAATTTAATAATTTACACCTAGAATTAGCGCGGGGCCTATGAAAGTGCGGGGCCCACTGCGGCCGCATAGGTTGCAGTGGCCTAAGGCCGGCCCTGCCCAGCAGTGTTACCAGGCTACTATGAGCCCGAAAATATTTCCAAGTTTAAGTTGAAAGTGTTTTGGACATCTTGACCAAAGTCTAAATGAGTTTGGAGTTTAGAGTGAAGTACATGGTAGGATGAAGAGAGGCCAGTTTGGTTTTAGTAGTATAAGGAATTAAAGAAAGGTTTCTGAGTGCTTTGCTTTGTGTGGGAAATTGGACCAGGCCCCCTGTGGGTCTGTGGATGGTCATCACTACTTTGGTAAGCCCAAAAACCCTAGTACAGTATCTTGTTTGTGATAGACTTATATATTATGTACTCCTGTGTGTCTGTGTTTTAAAACTTTTTTTTTAAATGTCCCCCCAAATTGCACTGTTCTCTATGTAAAGAGCTCAATCCTCTCATTTACTTTATTCTAGTGCAGCAGGTAGCCTACAATGTAAGCAGAAATGTCTATTCTGGGCTCTGAAAGGCAGAGTCACCATTTTAATTTTTTTTTCCACAAAAAATTAGATTGTTGTTTTAAGTAACTTAATTATAGTTATGACATTAAAACACATCCTACCCCATTGATTTGTGACCCATAGTAAAAGCATCAGGTCTGTCTTAAGAGGTATGCTATCAAGATGCAGCATTACTGTGTTGCATTACTTATTTTAACAAAATATATTCAGGATCAGTACTTTAATAATTTTATTGTTGGGATACTTTCATTTTTATGTTAAACAAATAGTAAAATTTATACTTGAACTCTAGTATATGTGTAGACACATCCTTGTTAGCTTTTCCTGTGACATATTGATTTTTACAAAGACTAGGTAAAAAAAAAAAAAAAGAGGTAGATATGGAAGCAAGCAGATGGTTGGTGTGTGCACGACAATCTGACCACAAAACATGTTTTTTTGTATCAATTGTTCAGAAAACACAACAATGTAAAAAACAAAATGGTGCATTTACTGTGAATAATAAGACATGCTTGAATTAAAAAAAGACAGTCACTTCTTCGATGCGCGTTAAATGTTTTCTTTGTGAAGACCTACTTGTACACAGTACATCAGTTTATTATGTCATTTAAAAAAGGAAAGCGAGGTACTGTATGTACATTTTGTTCTCTTGCTAACTGGATTAATTTAAGTACTGTAGCAAGCTAGATACTGTATATTTCAATAGATGTTTAATTTTGTCAGATTAAATAGAAAAGCTGCTGCCTCTATAAAAGGCATGATCTTAATGCTACCCTACAAAACAAATTTTGGCATTTGCTCTGTTATAAATCACAAAAATACTGCTGATATTTTTTGCATATATTCAGAGAAAAGGACTGCCACAAACTTCACAAGGAAATAAAATACTAATTAACTATTCAGAACATAAGACATAGTGGTTAGAAAATGCATAAAGAATGAGTGAAAACTAAAGAACAAAACTGGAAGCTGGAGGATACGAAAAAGCAACAGCATTTAGCTTGCATTAAAGAAATAATGAAAACTAGCCAACCCGCGGCATAGCATACGCCGCATAATTATTTATTGATGGGTGAACACTTCCTGAAAGACACAGTTGTCCAAATGGGGTGGGTTTAAGGATACGACTGTGAGTGAATGAAAAGATGGAACTCTGGAGAGAGCAACATACAATTGTCCGTGACTGAAAACTGGTTTTGGCAGATACAGGCATATCTTTTTGAAAGATTGTCCCTGCGCCTTATTAATTGTCATTGCAAAGGCCAATCTAACAGGAAATTGTCTGCGTGTAAAAGTAAAAAGCAAATTTGAATCTGATTGGGTCAGGGATATCTGGGAAATAAGGACAGTTTGTGAGGTAACAGCTGCGATAGTCTTACACTCCAGTACATTGCGGTGAAAGCTGGTAACAGTCAGTCTAGTGCCATTACAGAGACCTTTTGCTGGCAGGAGGTTTCTGAGAAGCATGACGACTGGACCAATTTTAATTTTGAGTTTATGCGGAAGCATGCCAGTGGGAGTAAGGCTATTAAGAAATTCTTCGGGGAATGAAAGTTGATCTGCAGGATCGTCTGTGATGATGGAGTCGACGTTCTCGGAAGTGAATGGTGATAGTAGCTGGAAGCATTTGGGACATTGCCACAATTTCTGCCTTGCCACCATAAACGAGGCAGGGTGGACGTGGATAGAGGGTTAGAGTTGGCGGGCGGAGCTCTGTCGTGCGTTCCCCATGACGCGGGAGGAGGGTTAGAGTTGGCAAGTGGGGCTCTGTCGTTGGTATCCCATGGTCGGGTGACTTGGTGGATTATATATAGAAAAGCATCCAGAACCGAAAAGAACAATGAAAAGTCAACGTGGCTCAGAGATACATGTGGACTGTAGCAGAGACAAAAGCGACTGAGGCGGTGTTTGGTGAGGTGTTGCGTGCGGAGCACATGAGCAGGCAGTTCGCATGCCTCGAGAGCGAGGGTGGACGCGGGAGGAGGGTTAGAGTTGGCAGGCGGGGCTCTGTCATGCGTATCCCATGGTCTTAGAGTTGGCAGATACAGGCATATCTTTTTGAAAATTTGGCCCTGTGCCTTATTAATTGTCATTGCAAAGGCTAATCTAACAGGAAATTGTCTGCATGTAAAAGTAAAAGGCAAATTTGAATCTGATGGGGTCAGGGAAATCCGGGGAATAAGGACAGTTTGTGAGGTAGCAGCTGCGATAGTCTTACACTCCAGTACATTGCAGTGAATGCTGGTAACACTCAGGCGGGCGGGCGGGCAGGCGGGCAAGCCAACAAAAACACTATGCTCTTAGTATGGTATGAATCAGGTTTTTGTAGACAAAGGTTTTCCCTTTTCCTGTAGGACCATCTAAGAAGAAGCATGTTTGTCGCGGATGGGAATCGCTGTATGCAGCATGTAAAACAGTTAGCGAGGGTGGACACGGTCGTGCATATCCCATGACGCAGGAGGAGGGTTAGAGTTGGCGGGCTTGGCTCTGTCATGCGTATCCCATGATCTCTGTCTTGCGTGCCATGGTTGGCTGCTTAGTGAATTATATATATAGATAGATTCTAAACATGAATGATGACTAAAGTACCAGCTTCCCAAACACATATGGTAAGCCCATTACCTCTAAAAAAAAAGCGTCACTTGTACACACATTTCAGGATAAACTGAACAATGTGAAAAAATGGCTGCACATGTCTATTTTTGCTAAGTGCCAATTTCTGTGGAATAAATACATGATCAAATATAGCTGCTGAAATTCATTAAGGAGACTGAGAACTCTGTTTACCGCTGTGGAGAGGCTTCTACATAGAATGAAAGAATAAGGCCAGCAGTACTACCTAGAATGTGTACTGAGAACAAGCATACCCAAGTGTGATCACCACCAGGCAGGTGGTCCTGTGCAGAGAACCCAACTTAATGCTTTTCAAGAACTCATTGACTGATGCTGACAGGAATTAATCTTAGTTGAGCACTGATTTTTGGCAAGTTTGTTCTTTTTTTGCTCCTTGTAACCATATTTGTCAAGGATTTCCTAACAGTTTAAAATAGTTCAAATGGAGATACATAAACTTCACAGTCCAAGTGCCTTCATTTTAAAGATTTTAGTAAAATTCAAAGCATACAGTTGACACAAAAAAATATAGAAAATGTTTGGTAATGCACACAAAAAAGTGATAATGGTAACTTCTTGTCTATGGTAAGGTTACATTTCATAAGTTTTCTATTTGTTACCACATACACTAGAACATATGTTTGACCTAACATACCTAACCTAGATAACGGTTAGGCATTAAGGGCATATAGTTTTTTATCTGAATAACAGTTCATGCTTCATCTAACTTCAATCTAAGGGCTATTCTGTTGTCACAAAGAGCAAACATAAGAACATTCCATTATGTTTAACTTATATGGGTGAAACAGAATCTGCCATTATCTGTAAAGCTACATTTTATTCAAGTTCAAAAATAAACAAACCAATTCAAATTTACCATTAAAATGAACTTAAAGGATGTGGTTCTTGCACCCCTTATAAAACCTTTCTGCGGCTTTTTTGTGGCTTCCTAAAGGGAATATTAATACATACTGTAAGTACTTTGTATTAGTAATGTAGTTATCAACCAGTAAATATTCTTCTATCATTTAATTTTAAGTGTGACACATCACTATTTTATTGCTTTGCCATTTTGTGAATGTATTGCTAGGAAGCGCTACACTATTGCTTGGGGCTGCCTCCCAGAAGGCGTTACATACCATGTCATGTACAGTATATTCCAGTTTACAGCCCTTTGCTGAATTCATTGCAAGATCCAGTATTCCAGATTCATACTCAGATTCAGATTATAGTAAGCTTTCACATCAAGATTCACACCTCATTCTGGTTGTCGACTTTGACTCTTATTACTGTTTTTTGAATGTATGTTCAGCTCCTGGTCCAAATAATTTTATTTTTGCAATTGTGTACAGTACTTTTAGCAGGCAATTTAGGGTGGTCAGCGGGAGCTACAAAAGTAGGTAGACACTATTTACGCTGTGGTTCATCAGATCTTTGTTGGATACATATAATTGGCATATAATTGCTTGCTTCTGGACTGTGTTTAGGATGACTTATTAAACTTCTTCTTTTCTCTTCTCCATTCCTGCACAAGCTCCAGAGGCACTAGCTGCTTTTTGGTTTTGTTATACTAAATGGGAATTGCATGCCAAGATTGGGCATTGAAAATGTAATTACAGTGGTGTGAAAAACTATTTGCCCCCTTCCTGATTTCTTATTCTTTTGCATGTTTGTCACACAAAATGTTTCTGATCATCAAACACATTTAACCATTAGTCAAATATAACACAAGTAAACACAAAATGCAGTTTGTAAATGGTGGTTTTTATTATTTAGGGAGAAAAAAAAATCCAAACCTACATGGCCCTGTGTGAAAAAGTAATTGCCCCCTGAACCTAATAACTGGTTGGGCCACCCTTAGCAGCAATAACTTCAATCAAGCGTTTGCCATAACTTGCAATGAGTCTTTTACAGCACTCTGGAGGAATTTTGGCCCACTCATCTTTGCAAAATTGTTGTAATTCAGCTTTATTTGAGGGTTTTCTAGCATGAACCGCCTTTTTAAGGTCGTGCCATAGCATCTCAATTGGATTCAGGTCAGAACTTTGACTAGGCCACTCCAAAGTCTTCATTTTGTTTTTCTTCAGCCATTCAGAGGTGGATTTGCTGGTGTGTTTTGGGTCATTGTCCTGTTGCAGCACCCAAGATCGCTTCAGCTTGAGTTGACGAACAGATGGCCGGACATTCTCCTTCAGGATTTTTTGGTAGACAGTAGAATTCATGGTTCCATCTATCACAGCAAGCCTTCCAGGTCCTGAAGCAGCAAAACAACACCAGACCATCACACTACCACCACCATATTTTACTGTTGGTATGATGTTCTTTTTCTGAAATGCTGTGTTCCTTTTACGCCAGATGTAACGGGACATTTGCCTTCCAAAAAGTTCAACTTTTGACTCATCAGTCCACAAGGTATTTTCCCAAAAGTCTTGGCAATCATTGAGATGTTTCTTAGCAAAATTGAGACGAGCCCTAATGTTCTTTTTGCTTAACAGTGGTTTGCGTCTTGGAAATCTGCCATGCAGGCCGTTTTTGCCCAGTCTCTTTCTTATGGTGGAGTCGTGAACACTGACCTTAATTGAGGCAAGTGAGGCCTGCAGTTCTTTAGACGTTGTCCTGGGGTCTTTTGTGACCTCTCGGATGAGTCGTCTCTGCGCTCTTGGGGTAATTTTGGTCAGCCGGCCACTCCTGGGAAGGTTCACTACTGTTCCATGTTTTTGCCATTTGTGGATAATGGCTCTCACTGTGGTTCGCTGGAGTCCCAAAGCTTTAGAAATGGCTTTATAACCTTTACCAGACTGATAGATCTCAATTACTTCTGTTCTCATTTGTTCCTGAATTTCTTTGGATCTTGGCATGATGTCTAGCTTTTGAGGTGCTTTTGGTCTACTTCTCTGTGTCAGGCAGCTCCTATTTAAGTGATTTCTTGATTGAAACAGGTGTGGCAGTAATCAGGCCTGGGGGTGGCTACGGAAATTGAACTCAGGTGTGATACACCACAGTTAGGTTATTTTTTAACAAGGGGGCAATTACTTTTTCACACAGGGCCATGTAGGTTTGGATTTTTTTTCTCCCTAAATAATAAACACCATCATTTAAAAACTGCATTTTGTGTTTACTTGTGTTATATTTGACTAATGGTTAAATGTGTTTGATGATCAGAAACATTTTGTGTGACAAACATGCAAAAGAATAAGAAATCAGGAAGGGGGCAAATAGTTTTTCACACCACTGTACCTTTATTGTCACGGATTGTGCCTGGTTCCCTTATAATAGTCCACTACAGAAGAGCAAAATACTAAAGTGGGATAACTGAAGCATTAGCATAACTGAAGCCTTTTTTAGAAGAGACCTGACAGCAAACTGTAATACTGTGTATAGTAACTCGAAAATAAAATTCCACACTTTGAGAATTAAGCTCATCAAAATTATAAGCCTTCAATCCAAGAAATTGTATACTTTAGTCAGCAGTAATGTAATAGGTTTTTACTACCAATACTATTTCAGGCACAGTTTACCTACTGTACACTGAACGTATTTGATTCTGAACATCACACATGCATACATTCTCAAATCTGGTTAATCCAAACCAGGGTCACAGTGGGACACAGCCTGACTGGGGAAAAAGTGGAAAACAAAACCATAGAAGGGGTGCCAGTCCATCTCACTGCACACAAGACCCCTCACACCAAAGCAAATTTAGAGTTGTCATTTATCTTAAACTATGCATCTTTGGAGAAGTGGGAGGAAAACTAGGGGACCCATAAATAAACTCCTGCAGATAAGGGAGAAACAAACATATGCCACACATACAATAATCAAGTCGCTGGATCTACAGTATGTGACAAACCAGGTCAAAATTTGAGACATGATATTTTTAGCAGATATTGAATTCTTATGAATGACTGAAGGCTCATTGATTAATTTAATGTATTTATTGCAAATTGGAATGATGGTAGGATAAGTCACCTGGAAGGACAACACTGTTATCTCTGGGTTTATCACATGCTTTAAAAAATTGTAGGTAGAAACCAATATGGGAGTCTAACCTTGATAGGATAGAGGGAAAAGGGGCAAAACAGAATTAGGAGTTTCATGACGAAAGTATATTGTATATATCTTGAACTTTTATCTTCTAATCCCATTTTTCAAAGTGGATTCATGGAAATTACAGCTAAAGGGTCTAAGACAAGATATGTCCCTAAAAGACACCAACTTAAACAGTAGCCACCTACTATATATCATTTTTCTTTATGTTAAGCATAACCTATTTTGAACATATTAACTCTTATCGTATAGGTTTGGACTAAAGTAACAAATGGAGCCCTCCATTGACTCTATTTTGAAACAAAACAATTAAATAAACTGTATTAATCCCATGGGGAAATTCAGATGCATACAGCAGAAATATATATAAAAAAAGATGGAATGGAAAGTTTTTTTTTGCTTTAATGAGGTCTTCCCTGTATGAAAGTGGCCAACTTTGATATGAAAATGTTATGTTTCAAAATTATATAGCTGGGTCTTTCAGTTCACCTGTGCTATCATAACATATCATAACAGGTAGCGCAGTGGTAGTGCTGCTGCTTTGCAGTAAGGAGGCTGTGGAAGATTGTGGGTTCGCTTCCTGGTTCCTCCCTGTGTGGATAGCGCTTTGAGTACTGAGAAAAGCGCTATATAAATGTAATGAATTATTATTATTATTATGGTTAGATGGCACGTGCAAATTCACTATGGCAGAAAACTTCCAAACGGCAACTAAACTGAGTCCAAAAGACATGATGCAGAAGAATGGTTACTCTATTTGTAATTTGTATTTGGTTAATCTATTACTAAGCGCTTTGAGTAGTGAGAAAAGCACTATATAAATGCAAAGAATTATTATTATATTATTATTACTATATAAATTAGAAAATCTAGCCTATGCAAAAATGTAAGATTCTTCTGAAACAGTAAGTCATATTGAGAGAGGTAGCTAGGAAATAAACAATTTCAAATGATGTGCTTTTAACAGTACCAGTCTTAAAAAGTGACAGGAAGTAGGGAAAACAACTTAATTTGCATATACTGTACAGTATAACACGTTTTAAGATTTCACTATAGTCTAGGTTTCCCAATTATTTCATATTATATAACTGGTTTCTATATACAGCATGCTGTCTGTGGGGCTCCTGCACCATGTTAAGGCAATGCGTTTTACATTACATAATAAGAGAACGTACATACTTGGAGGATAAAGAAATGATTCTGTGATTTGAATATCCCTAGTGTATGATTCACATTTCGCACTGTCTTCTGGAGGAATTCGAACATCTGCTCTCAGGCAGTCTTTTATCATCTCTGGTAGAGGATCAGCATTTGCCTGTTGGAAGCAACATTATAACAAAAATCAATATACATTATACTGAATGTATAAAAATATATAAATATATATACAACCCCAGTTCCAGAAAAGTTGGGACACTGTATGAAATGTATATAAAAACAATGTGATGATTTGCAAATCTCATAAACCCATATTTTATTCACAATAGAACATAGAAAACACCTCAAATGTTTAAAATGAGAAAATGTACCATTTTAAGAAAAGAATAAGGTCATTTTTAATTTGATGGCAGCAACACATATCAAAGCAAATTTCAAAAATAGCCTTAATAATAAATACATTTCACTTAATGTTTTTCTTGTTGCCTAATCACATGGTAAAAAGATGTACCAAAGAAGAAAGAAGGAAAATTTTACAGGGCCTGAGAGAATGCCTAGGCCATTTTAATACCATCTGTAATCTCATGCACTTCATGTTCTGGAAGAAACTAAATTAATTAGCTGGGTATCTCTAAATGAAAACCGTGTCTTGTGCTTGATGTTATCATAATGTGTGCTGACTTCTAGCTGCCCTCAATTGGACAAAATAGGTAAGGATGTTGCTTGCGCACAATGATATTGGTATTCTGACATTTACTTGCATTCATATGTTATCATCGTCAACCAGTTTTTCGTCTTCCTTTTTCAGTTTTTCTATTTTAATATTCTGACTTGTTCAAGGAAGCTGCCTGCTTGTGAAAGTCAGTTGTGAATAAATGAAGTGGGCATATTTGGTTACTTTGCTGTTTCTTGTTTCTTCAGGTGCCCCTCTGGTGGCAGTTGTAAGCCACTGAGGGTTTTGGGTTTTTTTTTGTATTGATTTTGAATAAAAATTTGAATTGAAAAAACCAAACATATCTTTTAAGAGGAGTGAAACAGATATAATAAAAAACATACAAGATAAGACTTTTAAAAGTTAGTAATAAATGCTAGGGAGAAAAGGCAAAGCAGGGGATGACTAATAGAGTTGATGAAGTAACAAGAACCAGTGAAATTAACATGAGAGGGACTATCTTATAAATTCAGGATAACACTTGTCAGTCAGTCAGTCAGTCATTGTCCAATCTGCTATATCCTAACACAGGGTCACGGGGGTCTGCTGGCGCCAATCCCATCCAACAAAGGATTACAAGACAGGAACAAATCCCGGGCAGGGCGTCAGCCCACCGCAGGGCGCACACACACATACCAAGCACACACTAGGAACAATTTATGATCGCCAATGCACCTAACCTGCATGTCTTTGGACTGTGGGAGGGAAGCGGAGCACCCGGAGGAAACCCATACAGACACGGGGAGAACATGTAAACTCGGGACCCGGGAAGCTGCCCCACCATGCCGTCCTGGTAACACTTGTAATGTTCATTATTAACCATTTAAAGTTACTTCCCTTTAACACACAGCTACAGAGCCTGTTTAAACCACCTATACAAAATTACTATTGACTGGTTAAAAGTTATTGCTCCTTTCTGAAGTAAACCCAAACACCTAATAAGGAGGAGTTGTATGTATAAATTAAGAAACCTTAGCTTACATTTATCTTTATTTGTTTAGTACATGATTTTATCCAAAATGTCTTACAAAAATAGTCAACATAATTGACTAAACATCAATCGTGGAGAACTTTGTTTGGAGTTGTTTGTGAACAAGTGTTACAGAGCAGGGGAGAGAATTGATCATCACAAGTGGAGAGCACAGAATAAAAATAAAAGTGACTTACAATTTCCAGAAAATAATAACTTGGCAGCTAATATCAGACAGAAATTCACCAAACAAGAGAGTCTTCAAATGCTTCTTAAAAACATTGAGGGAGTTAGAATTCCCAACAGAACTGGGCAGCTTAACTTAGAAATAATTTTTACATTGGAGCACTGGGCATTTCACATGTTTGTCTTAATAAAGGAAAACATGAAATTTCAAGGCAGGTCTTACAGGTTTGTTCAAAGTGAAAGATGTCCAGATGGGGATCAGTTTCATCCTGCTGTACGCACTCACAAACCCCTGATGATGCAAGAGGCAGTACTGCTCATTTTCCTGTAACATAATTGGTCTTCCTAAAGGCATGTGTGTTTTCTCTGCGATTTCCACTGTATGCATAAACAAATATTTACAAACACAAAAAGCATGTGAAAAAGTTAATGAAAAAATAATAAATATTATATTTTTTTGTGTGATCAGATCACCCCATTCCACAATCAAAGAAACTTTAGAGGGAAAGAGCATAATGAAATACACTCACCTAGAAAATTATTAGGAACATCTGTACAGCTGGTTATTCATTCAATTATCTAATCAGCCAATCATATAGCAGCAGTGCAGTGTATAAAATTATGTAGATACA
The DNA here is from genome assembly GCF_900747795.2 of Erpetoichthys calabaricus. Classification (NCBI taxonomy): domain Eukaryota; kingdom Metazoa; phylum Chordata; class Cladistia; order Polypteriformes; family Polypteridae; genus Erpetoichthys; species Erpetoichthys calabaricus. Next base: position 132,852,034 of record NC_041406.2, read on the forward strand.
GGTCAGGGGCTTCAGTTAATATTCATGTCAAATACCAGAATGGGGGAAAAAATGTAATCTCTGTGATTTTGACCATGGCATGACTGTTGGTGCCAGATGGGCTGGTTTGAGCATTTCTCTAACTGTTGACCTCCTGTGATTTTTCATGCACAAGATTCTCTAGAGTTTATTTAGTATAGTATGAAAAGCAAAAAACATCCAGTGAATGGCAGTTCTGCAGATACTGATGAAAGAGGTCAGAGGAGAATGTCTAGATTGGTTTGAGTTGACAGAAAGGTTATGGTAACTTCTGTACAATTGTGGTGACCAAAAAAGTTCCTCAAAATACACAATGCGTCGAAACTTGAGGCCGATGGGCTACAACAGCAGAGGACCACATCGGGTTCCACTCCTGTCAACCAAGAACAGAAAGCAGTGGATATGGGCTTACTAAAACTGGACAGCTGAAGACTGGAAAAATGTAGCCTGGGCTGATGAATCTTGATTTCAGCTGAGATACAGAGATGGTAGGGTCAGAATTTGCTGCCAACCTTGTGAATCAACCCACCTTATGTCAACAGTCCAGGCTGGTGGTGGTGTTTAATGGTGTGGGGAATGTTTTCTTGGTACACATTGGGCCAATTAATACAAACCAATTATTGCTTTAAAGCCATGGCCTATTTGAGTATTGCTGCTGACCACTCTCATCTATTCATGGCCACGATTTACCATCTTCTAATGGCTACTTCCAGCAGGATAATACACATTGTTACAACACAAAGTCATTTCAAACTGGTTTCATGAATATGACAAAGAGTTCAGTGTTCTTCAGTTTCTTTTTCAGTCACCAAATCTGAATCCAGTAGAACACTTTTGGGATGAGGTAGATTGAGATATTCACAGCATGAATGTGCAGATGACAAATTTGCAGAAATTGCATGATACCTGAACCTCAAAGGAGTGTTTCCAACATCTTGTGGAATTCATGCTACAAAGAACTGAGGCTGATTTGAGAGCAAAGCATTGGTATACTGTTCCTAATAATCTTCTCAGTGAGTACATGCTTACTTTATATCCCACAAAGACCATTAATCTTACTCCAACAGAATTCTACAAGTCACAAAAAAATTCTGCTCCAATGAGCTGCTGCCTGGATATCACTTTAACATGACATGGAAAAAACATGAAGCTGGCTAAAGTTTCAAGCAAGTAATTCAATTCCAAATTTAAAATAATTTTCATTTACTAAATCACATCTTCTTATACCAGCATTGAGGAAAATTAAATTCCACATCTCAGAGTTAATGTAATCCTGTCTTGCCCAATGAAAACTTTTAAATTATTTTTAATGGAATAGTTTGGGCTGCGACAAAAGTAGAACTCTTGGTAAAAACTCAAAAACTAAGGTCATGCTTTAAACAATCTACTCATTTCACCACTGCAAATCATAAGATGTTTTTAAAATATTGACTCTGTAAAAGCTAATTTAATATGAAGTTTTTAATTAAAAATAGTTGATTTTATCAAGAAGACTATGAAAAATAACAAGCTTGCCTTGAGTAGGATGTATTGAATCTTTTGCTAGAGCACTTATTAATGAATTATTGAACAATACTGATCTTTTTCAGGTTTGTGAGTGTAGGAAATAACCCTGGCAGCAGTGGGAACCAACAATGGATGTGGCACCAGTTCATTGCAAGGCAAACTCAAATACTCTTCCACAATCCAAAATAAAGATGCAATTTAGAATTAACACGGGGAAAATCTACAAACCTGTATACTTTTTTCAAGAATACAGTATATGTTATATATATATATAAGCTCCTGCTCCACTGACAGACTGAGGAGATCGTTGGAGTATGTGAATTTCCCCTTGGGATTAATAAAGTATCTATCTATCTATCTATCTATCTATCTATTGTGGCACGTGGCTGGGGGTGGTACCCAGCCGGGACGCCCAGAAGGACAGAAGGAGGGCTCATGCCTCCTCCGGACCGCCAGGGGGCGTCCTTATGCCTGGAGGACTTTGTCCCCGGCACTTCCGCCACACCAGGAAGTGCTGGGGGGAAGAAGAAAATGAGACACCCGGAGTGCTTCCAGAAAGACAGCTGGCACTTCCGCCACACAGGGGCGTGTTAGGGGAAGATTGCCGGGAACCACCTGGAGCACATCCGGGTGATTATAAAAGGGGCCGCCTCCCTTCATTCAGGGCTGGAGTCGGGTGGAAGAGGACAAGGTCAGAGACTGAGTGAGAGAGGAGAAAAGGAGGCGGCCTGAAGGCTTACTGTGGACAGAGGCCTGGACTATTGGGGTGATTGGTGCTGAGGCACTGGGTTGTGTGCATATTTGGACATTGTACTTAGGGTGAATAAACGTGTGTTGGGACATTAAAATGATGTCTGTCTGTCTGTGTCCGGGCTATTTCCCACACTATCTATCTATCTATCTATCTATCTATCTATCTATCTATCTATGTTGCTGTTATTTACTTTAGGGATCGGTGGTGACATTATCGAGCAAAAAAAAAAGTTTTCAAGGTAATTAAATATTGATACAACTCATTTACCATCATTAGTTGTTAGATTTAATCTTTTATTATATTCTTCCACATCCTGTGAAAAGAAAAGAAAATTGCAAATAAATACATTTTTACATTCTTTAAGTTACATTTTTGTTGCAGTTAACCAATAAAGTTGTTTGACTTTAGCAATGCTTAAGTTTCAAAATATGGGAAAGGAACATTTAGTGACATGTTTTAAAAATGAACAGTTATTCAAAATGGCAAGTAAGTTACAGAAGTAAGCAAATAAAAAGCTAAAAATATACATATTCGTAATGTACAACAATTTATTGGCTTTCAAATAACCGAGTGGTATGTAAGGGGGCACTTTACACTCACACTGTTTGGGTTAGAGCCTCATGGTGGCTATGAATGTCTTCATTGGCCATTAGATATGCATAATTTGACCAAAAGGACTACAGTTTTAAAACATCACCTTTTATAATGTAATGAAGCATTTAATTGTATCTGCAGTGTTTCATCACAATTGATGAAGTCTGAGGGGACTAGAAATAAACTAAATAATCATCAGCTTGGCAATAGTGTGAGCATCTTGATCACTTAATTTATAAATCATATGGAGACTTTTTTTTTCTGTGCACACTGTAAGAGAATAATTAGATGGTAACATGGCATTTATCTTAAGAAATAGCATAAAGGGTTATTAAATGTCAGAAACCTCTATCTGGGAACCAAGGAGGCCAAATGAACAACAAAGACAAGGATGTACCAGGATGTCCTATACAAAATGTTCTAGGAGAGGATTAAGAGATCAGCAGATGTCCTGTAAACAAGAAGACTGGACAGTTGTCACATACACAGAAATTTCAAGGGTAATGGCTAAACCTACGAGAGATGAGAAGATCAAGAGTGTAGTAAAATAGACTTTTATTTATTAAGTTATTTGGGTGTGTAAGCCAACAAACCAATCTGAGTAAATGTCAGATGATGTGTATGTTTTAATCAGCACTGTTATGTCAGTTCAGTTGTGTATAAAGCGGACCTCTGCCCTGACCATTCTGACCATTTTGTAATGTTCTCTCTTCAGTATTTGCTGTAAGAGTAATTAAAAGACAGAATGGACAGTTTTCCTCCTGCCTGGTTTCTGACTTGTCGTAGTAGAGAGAGAGGGAGGCTAGGAACATGCACTGATACAGCGCACTGCTGCACCCACCACATGACAAACCAACTCAGGATCCCAGATTAGGACCCGAGTGTAGCCATGCAACGGGTAGCACCTCAGCACCACACTAGTTCAGATGGAATGGAACTGGTGTGAGGTTGTTTATGGTGGCTGGAGTGCCAATTCTGCCATCAACCCCCAGGTTTTTTCTCTGCAGGTTGGAGGGCCATTATGCAGGGCTGGATGCAGATTAATGTCATACCTAGGACGGAGCAAATGCAGGTTAAGGGCCTTGCTCAAGGCCCCAATGAAGTAGAGTTACTTTTGGCATTTACGGGATTCGAATCGGCAACCTTCCGATTGCCAGTGCAAATCCCTAGCCTCAGAACCACCACTCCACCCTGTAGTAGTAGATGATAAATTAATTAAATAAATTAAAGAAATAAACTTAACTAATGTCAATTTCTTCCACAACACTCATGGAAAAACCTGCTATAAAGTGATGTGTTTTTATGGTTTATAAAACCTTAGTAAAAATTACTGTTTCTGTACATCTCTCACACCCTTTCTACAGAGCATGTTGGTTTCCAAAAGGAATCAGGTGTGATGTTACATTTAACATGAGAGCTTATCCAATTCAGTTAATCTGAATTGATTAACTGATTTGTGGAATCTGTATCATGTGCCACAGCACAGTTGCCTGTAGTTTGCAGACCACTGTTTCGTGTAAAGATATCTCTAGCCCTGAAACCCATCACAATTAGACACTGGCAGAACTGGCTGATGGTGATTTGTGCACATCTGAAATGTTGCATTTACAGTGGCATGCAAAAGTTTGGATATCCTGGTCAAAATTTCTGTTACTATGAATAGCTATGCAAATAAAAGATGACCTGATCTCCAAAAAGCATAAGTTAAAGATAGCCCATTTATTCAATATTTTAAACAAGATTACTTTTTATTTCCATCATTTACAGTTTCAAACTAACAATTAAGGAAAAGAGCCAGAAGCAAAGGTTTGGGCACCCTGCAATGTCAGTTCTTAGTATAACAGCATGTTAGTGCTTTTTGTTGCCAGCTAAGAGTCTTTCAATTCTTATTTGGGAAATTTTCTCCCATTCGTCTTCTAGTTCTTTGGGATTCTTGGGTCATCTTACATGTGCTGGTCTATCTACAGGTTTTTAGATGATGTTTAGATCAGGGGACTGTGAGGGCCATGCTTAAACCTTCAGCCTGCACCTCTTCATGTAGTCCATTGTGGATTGTTAGGTGTGTTTCAGATCATTTTACTGTTGTAGAAGTCATCATCTTTAACTTTTTTTACAGATGAGCATTTTTTTCTTCCAGAATTTGCTAGTGTTTAATATAATCCATTCTACCTGTGAACTGTGCTCTGTGCCATTGTCTACCACATGAGCTCAAAGCATGCTTGATCCATCCCCAACCTTAACATTTGGAGATCTGTCCTTTATTCTCCAAACATACCTTTGCACATTGTACTCAAAAGGTTCGATTTTGACTTTGCCAGTTCATAAGACTTGTTTAAAAAAATTTACCGGGTTTGCTTAGATGTTCATTTGCATATTTCTCACACTGCATTTTGTAGCTGCAAGAAAGGTTTTCTTCTGATGACTCTTCCATGAAGGTCATATTTGTGCACCCTAGACTCTGTGCAGGTCTCGCAGCACAGTAGAACAGTGCCACCATATCAGTGTCTGCTTAATCTCCCTGAAGTTCTTTTGCAGTCAAACAGGCATTTTGATTTGCCTTTCTAGCAACCTCCTGGAAAGTTTTTTGGTCTTTCACACTTCAGCTTGACCACCACCATTCTTGTTAACTTCCGTTTCTTAATAACATTACACACTGAGGAAACAGCTACTTGAAAACTCTCTTTGCTCTCTCCCCTTGTAGCCTTCTCCTTTTTTGTGGGTGTCAATTATTTTATTTTTTAGAGCACCAGGCATTTGCCTAGTGGAGACCACAGCTGTTGATTGTTGGGACAAAGTTTGAGGAGTCAAGAGAATTTATACAGCTTTGAAATCTGCATTACCTGGGGTTTCCTAACGATGACTGTGAACAAGCCATAGCATAAGAGACTAAATAAGGTCTGAGATCTCAGTAGAAGTTATCTGAGACCTCATATCTCTTGGGGTCCCCAAACATTTGCATGGTGCTCCTTTCCCTTTTTTCACTATACAAGTGTACAACACAAAAATAATACACTAATCTTGTTTAAAACCCTGAAAAAAATGCTTTATCTTTAACTTTATGCCCTGTGGATATCAGTTCATCTTCTACTCACTTAACTATTCACAATAATAAGAATTTTGGCCGGGTGCTGTGCAAGATGAATGTTCTCTTCGTTCCCTTGTACTAATCCTTGTCTAAGAAGTTAAGCAGAAGTAAGCTTTAAAACCATGCTTTGCTGAGCAAACAGAAAAATATTTGTCCAAGGGACTCAAGGTCTAAGCATTCCAAAACATGAGTCTGCCTTATCCCCGTTTCCTCTTATCATGAAAAGCTTGCGCCTGCCAACTTTATTATTTTTCTCTTTGCAGCTGCAAGCCACCAATATCTTTGCTGCAAAGCTTAAAAACTTTAGTCAAGGACACGGTGTACTTTGAGAGGGCTAAGCAGATCATTGTTTTAGAAATGAAGCTGCTTGAAACTTCAACCTTGAGAGATGACTGTTGCATTCCATAATGATATTAAATATTCTGAAACTCTGCTCACTGTGACACTGAAGAATAAAAGCTGCTATATAACCACACCTGCTGTCTTGTCTGGTGTCTTCGTCCACAGTTTTCTGGCACCCAAACGTGGGGCAGGAGACGGGCAGACGACTCCTCGAGCGGGATCGCCCGGAGGACCGAAGTGGACTCGATTTACCGGATCGGGAGGACCAGCTCCAGTAAAAGTTAGGACTGGCCTGCCTTAGGCGTTTCCTGCGTGGGGAGTCCCTGACCTCCTCCTAGCCGATATGAGGCACGACTTGACGGGAATTTCCAGGCAGGTGGATGAAGTCACAGTGAGTAGATCGGGGGATTTCGGCTGGTTTGACTGGTGTGCCGGAAATAATAGAGGTTTAAAAAGAGTAATTTAAAAAGAGTAAAAGAGCATACTATATCATTACTGTAGGGGTGGTCTCGGGACTCGCGGAACACAGTTCTTGGGACCCTCCAGAAAATAGGCACAAGTTTGAATGTTAGTGAGTCATCCCTTGTGAAGTGGAATAGAAAGGGGCGAGTGGCATGCTCCTATAAATAAATAGAGGAACAGGGGTGAATGTGGTAAAACCGAAAAATGTGTGTCTGAATATAAAGGGGGGGGGGGGGGGTCGTGTTTCTCATTTGGCATCTGGTCATAATCTTGTTCCGACGGGTTGCTCAGGTGACGGAGACTATACCTAAGCAGTTTGATGCATACAAGGCGTCTGATGAAGGGATCGGGGTAAAAACCTCCATATCCCGGACTCCACACTGAGTATTGACGTAGGATTCTGCCGAACCCAATAAACGGACACGAAGTCACCTGAGCTGAAATCTGGGAGCAGGAGCGGACAACAAGTGGGACGAGGAGAAAAAAAAGGGGGGGGGGGCTGAGCTGTTTTCTGTGATATCCTGCCACCCATTATGGGGTAACAAGTCAGCAAACCGGTCAAACCTATCCCCCTTACACCAAAAGCCTCTGTTGGAGGTATTATTTTCAGAGAATCACCAGGCTCCTAGTAACCCGTCAGGATCGAAAGGCGGCTCCCCTAGGAAGTTAATAGAGAAGAAAACCGCATTAGACTTTAAGAAAGCATGTAAAAAGTGGAATAAACAGAGTGGTGGCAGATGGCCGTTAGACGGGACTGTAGACATATCAGAAATACAAGAAATAAGGAAAACATTATGTAGAAATGCACAAGGATGTTGTATGTAGGAATGTACGAGGATGTTGTAACAAAGGTCCGTATCGAATGGATATGTTTGACAGATGGGAATTGGTTATTAAAGACCGTACGTTGGAAGCAGCACAGAAACGGAATGAGCTTTTAGCTGCCGAAATTAAGACTAGAAAGGAAAAGGAAGAGCTGCTTATAGCTTTACAGAAAGTGCAGGCTGATTCGGGACCCCAGTCTGAAGGAAGGAGGAAGAGGAGTGATAAAAAAGACCCATTATATCCCGTGCTCTCTTCCCCAACACTTTACCCACAACCCCTTCCACCGCCTCTTTCACCCCTTGCCCCAACAGCTCCTGTGGTAACCGATGCCCCAGCTACTGATGATTTCTTTGATGAACAATATCATTACAACCCCTCCTCACATACGGATCCGGATGATGAGACTGACAGCCACTTGTTAGGGGCAACGGGAGGCTCTTCTAACTCACACAAAAAGCCCTCCATTTCACAACGTACTAGAAGCCAGACCCTCCGAAATAAGTCCCCTGAAAACTTTGCCCCGTTTGAGTCCCCAAAACCTTTAGGATCCACATTTTCATGTCCTTTAATTGAAGTCCCCAACCCCCAACATGATCCCGCACATCCTCCAGGCAATAATAATCCCACTACTGTAATGATTCACCGAAAGCTGGGCACCACACGGGCAACTGTAAATCACGGTGATCATAACGGTGCCCTTGGCGTTGGAATGAAGCTCTTCCCCGAGGCTCCGGGAATGAAGGTCCTTTCCTCATCCAGTGGGAGCCTTTGAAAGGAGCCCTGGCAGAAAAATAAAAAATAAAAAAAAAAAAAAAAAAGGGGCACAGACTGGTCACTGATTTCAGCCGCTAAGCAGAAAAAAGACGAGACAGTGGATGAATGGGCTCACCGGTTACATTCTGATGGCTAATCACTCTGGGCTAGACAATGCAAATGATAGAACTCGTGCTGCAGTGCCTCCTTTCGTCTCGGGACTGAGAAGTGACATTCAAAGCAAAGTTTGCATGTCCTGCATAAGGCTGGGAGAGAGCAACGTTCGAGGAAGTGAAGCGTCATGCAGAGCATGCTGAGAGACAGACTAAATTAAAAGAGTCAGACACACAGACCAAACTTTTGGCTGCACAAATAAATTACTATACTGGAAGAACTGACCCGGCTAGGGGGAGAGGACGCGGAAAATTCTTTGGAGGTCGAGGGCGCGGAAGAGGATGCAGGTTCCAATTATCAAACCCTAATAATCCTTTCGCTCAGATGTCTAACCCTTCGGAGCAGACGCCAGCATCATATGCCTGTTACGGCTGCGGTGAACTTGGAAAATTTCAGACGCAACTGCCCACACAAGCGCCCTCCGCCACCCCCTCTCCCTGAGCCTAATGACATTCCTTGGTCCTAGGAATTAGCAGGGACCCCCAGCCACTTTTTCCAGATTCCTTTGCTTACTCGTCATGCTGAAACTGATCCTTTATTGACTTTAATAGTAAATGGCAAAGAAACTGCCTTTCTTGTGGACACAGGAGCAACGCACTCCACTTTGTCGCTGAAGGAGGTCCCTGCCTCGACAGATACAGTAACAGTGCTTACTGCCTCGGGACAGCCTCATATTTTGCTGGTCTCAAAACCTCTGCAAGTACAGCTCAGCACTGACAGTTCAACATTGACTCATCGCTTTCTGTTAAATCATTTGTACCCTGTGAATCTGCTGGGAAGGGATCTTATGACTAAATTGTCAGTCTCAATTTCTTTAACTGAACAAGGATTTTACTGCTCCATTCTTAAGCTCCTATGCCAAACTACACACCCCAAGCCCTCTTTTGCTGCATGGAGCCTTGACATTTCCCCGCACACCCTCCTCTTGAAAGCCCTTCATTCTTTCCCCTCATGCCTATTTCCCCACTTACAAGTCCCGGACATCCTGCATTTGTACTGCCCAATATTTCCCCGCTCAAGTAGACACTCCTTGGTTAGAATCTTTTCTTTCCTCCAGCACATGCCCTGAGACTTTGCACATTCCATGTATTTTTGTTTCATCTACTAAAGCTGCTGCTTCAGTTCACCCCACATATTCACAAAGCGTTTTCTATTTAGGAGGTTCGGTTCCCCATGTTTCCTTAGCCAAATCTAGCACCATTCGCTGGGTCGAAATTGGGGAATGGGTGGAACAATGTCTCAATAGGACGGACTGGCTACACGTTGCTCCGGGTATTTTTGATACTTCAGATCATTTGATAACTAAGGTTTTACTTCGAGATGACCTTCCAGTAATCCGTTCATTATGTCATCCCACCCTCTCCACATTTTCATTACAGCCTGCATATCCCTCTTGGCTTTCCTCACTTCCCAATGCACTGTGGTCCCAGGGGAAAAATGATTATGGAAGGATAGCACACTGTGAGCCACTGGTGATTTATCCAAAATCCTCCTTCCGCCCGCATCGCGCCCAGTATCTTCTGTCTCCCAAGGGAGAGGCTGGGATCTCCGCCGTACATTCCGATCTCGTAAAACAGGGAGCAATTATCCCGATTAAATACTCTCCAGTGAACTCTCCCATCTTACCTGTTAAAAAAGGCTGACGGTTCATGATGATTTGTCCAAGATCTTCGACAAGTTAATTCTGCAATTTTTCCTAGGGCACCTATTGTTCCTAATCCTTCCACTATTCTTTCTACGATACCCCCATCCGCCCGTTATTTCTCTGTTATTGACCTTGCTAACGCTTTCTTTTCTATTCCTGTGCACCCTAACTCTCAATTCTGGTTTGCCTTTACTTTTCAAAACCACCGTTGGACATGGACCGTTATGCCTTAGGGTTATACAGAGGCTCCTTGCGTGTATGGTCAAGCATTTGCTCAAAATCTAGAAGGATTCTGGCCAGATCAAGATAGTATATTGATACAGTATGTGGATGATATAATGGTGTGTAGTACTACTGAAGAAGCTTGTGCACATGATACTCAGAAATTGCTATTGTTTTTAGCAGAAAATGGCCATAAAGTGTCGAAAGCAAAACTGCAGTTAGTTCAAACTATCGTTAAATATTTAGGTCATGACATTACTTGCGGAACAAGAGCTCTCTCTAGCAATTGTATAAACACCATTCAAAACCTTCCAAGACCAGTCACAAAACAACAGGTTACGTCAGGATATTCTCTGTGGCCGCATAGCTTTTGATGGGAATGTTTTCTTATTGTGGAGTTGTGCTGTGTGATTTCCCGAAGTGGATTGTCCTTGATTTGTCGCTGGAACTTGGATCGCCATGGAACTTAGTGTTTCCTTGTTTGCTGCTGAACCCAGTTTTGCCGCAGACTTTTTCATGATCTGGAAACTAGCGCGTATAAAACTACGAAAAGATGAATTCCTACTTTAAAAGTAGTACCAGCTTGCAGCCTGAGAAGTTGTTTGATTGTAAATTTTTCAGAAAGAGCACAGCCTTTACAAAATCTAGCTAACACTGCCATCTGGCCGCATACAGTGGAATGAGCAGGCTGAGAAGGTTCTATGTGATTTAAAAAGTGCACTCCTCTCTGCGCCAGCGTTTCAGACTCCCTGACTATTCTCGTCCATTCACTCTGTTCGTGGACGAAAAGGGGGGATATATGAATGCAGTTCTAGCACAACTCCATAGAGAAAAACAAAGGCCAATAGCCTATTTTTCGAAAAAATTGGATCCAGTGGCTGCGGGACTTCCAACCTGTCTCAGAGCTGTAGCAGCCACAACAGAGGCCGTGCTAGCCAGTACAGATATAGTGCTCATGAGCCCCCTAGTGGTAACAGTGCCTCACGCCATACACTCCATTTTAGTACAGGCTAAAACCTCACATCTCACTACTGCTAGGGCAATACACTATCAAAATGTACTCTTTACATTGTCAAACGCTACCATAGAAAGGTGCTCCACCTTAAATCCAGCTACTCTTCTTCCAACTGAAGAGGAAGGGGAACCTCACAACTGTCATGACGAAATAACTAAGGTTATAAAACCTAGACCAGACCTACAGGAAACACCCTTAGGAACAGGGGAGATCATTTTTGTGGATGGATGTTCTTTACGATTGGAAAATGGAACACCTTCAACCAGCTATGCAGTGGTCAAAGGTGACCTCCTGCTGGAAGCAAACCGAATTTCTTCAAGTTTAAGCGCGCAGGCAACTGAGTTGATAGCTCTCACCCGAGCTTGTCAGTTGTCAGAGGGAAAAATTGTAACTATCTATACTGATTCTAGATATGCTTTTGGAGTCTGCCATGATCATGGGGCATTATGGAAACTCAGGGGATTCAAGACCAGTACTGGCAAGCCCATTCAACATCAGAAATTAATAGAATCCCTCTTAGAAGCTATAACCAAGTCATCAAAACTGGCAATAGTTAAATGCCAAGCCCATACTGGGAAACAGGACCCTGTCAGTAAAGGAAACGAATTAGCTGATCACTTTGCTAAACAGGCTGCTTATAATAACACACCAATCTCTTTATTTCAACAGAAAGATGACAAAGACCCTGATAATCAAATTATCTCTACAGAGTACAGCCACGGACAGAGAAAAGAGAAAATGGTCCAAAGAAGGATCCCTCTCTGATGGAGTCTGGACCCATAAGCAAAATAACAAACCTTTCCTTCCAAAAGCTTCTTTTCCAGGTATGGCAAAAATTGCACATGGCCTGGATCACGCTGGAAAGGATGCCATGGTTCAAGAGGTTGAGAGACATTGGGAAGCAGTAGGCTTCTCTAGATACGCAGAGCAATTCTGCAAACGTTGTCCAGTATGTCAGAAATTTAATGTAGGAAAGGGTATTCAGGTAAGTCCCGCCGTTACACCTAACCCAATGGGTCCATTCGAACACCTTCAAATGGACTTCATTGAATTAACACCATCAAAGGGGTACCGATACTGTTTAGTAATTGTTGATGTGTTCTCCCGATGGGTGGAAGCTTTCCCTTCCAAACATGCAGACACCAAAACTGTGGCAAAAGCTTTGATAAAGGAAATCATTCCAAGATGGGGAATACCACAGAAATTGCAGACTGATAATGGTAGTCATTTTGTGAATACTGTAATTAATGAATTGACTACTTGGCTCCAGATAAATGTACATCATTATTGCAAATACCATCCTCAAAGTGGGGGCATAGTAGAGAGATGCAATGGTACCTTGAAATCTAAATTGGCTAAAATCTGTGAGCAAACAAATTTAACTTGGCCTGATGCTTTACCCCTGGCTTTGATGGGATTAAGGGGAAGAACACATCAGCAGTTAGGGCTGTCGCCATTCGAAAATTCTGACCAGACGGCCCATGCCAGTCGGCATGGCCATAGGTAATGTTAATCTGCATATTGTGGACAATGATCTTCTTTCCAGTCTTACAGGTCTCCGAGCTTCTCTGAAGGAAGTCCACGAGCAGGTTAATCAGGCCTGGAGAACTAGTCCTCCATCAAAGGACTCCCCAATTCCGTTGGGAACCTGGATTCTGGTTAGAGATACTCGAAGGAAGCATTGGCATCACCCTCGGTGGAGAGGACCGTTCCAAGTTCTGCTGTCGACACCACATGCTGTTAAAGTCGAGGGACTGCCTACCTGGATGCACGCCTCACATTGCAAAAGATGGCACCCTTGATTGTTGTACTACTATGTCTTTCTGACTTGTCGACTGCCCTGGTCACCTTGACTTTCCCTTTCGGAATCACCACATCAGTTCAGGTTGATTTCTGATCTATTATCGACTGTGGGACTGGTCGTCAAGTCCAGTGGACCTGGTCTGACAAATATGTGTGTGTAACTGTTACAAACTCTGGATTCGGAAGTAACTGTGGTGAGTGGAAATGGGTTTTTGCTAATACTGGAACTGATGGCTGCTCTCTCTAATGAACTAGCCACTAATTCTGGCATTTCTAATCCTTGGGACCAATGGTTTATGTCCACTTTTGGGTCCTGGGGCCAATGGCTTAAGTCAGTTTTCATTTCTCTTACAGTTGCTTTTATCGTTCTCCTGCTTGTAGCTTGCTGTATTGTTCCCTTGATAAGATACATTGTTTCCAAGTATTTTACTGCCTCTATGGCAAAGGCTTACTTATTACACAAAGAAAAAATGCTTCAGATCACCACAGCCACCTCACACTCCTCCGCCCACTCCACTCCATCCCCCTCTCCTACCCTTTCCCTCTCAACTCTCTTCTAATCAAGTATTTTTTGTTTGCTCAAAAAGGGGGGAATGTGAAAGATGAATGTTCTCTTCGTTCCCTTGTACTAATCCTTGTCTAAGAAGTTAAGCAGAAATAAGCTTTAAAACCATGCTTTGCTGAGCAAACAGAAAAATATTTGTCCAAGGGACTCAAGGTCTAAGCATTCCAAAACATGAGTCTGCCTTATCCCGTTTCCTCTTATCATGAAAAGCTTGCGCCTGCCTACTTTATTATTTTTCTCTTTGCAGCTGCAAGCCACCAATATCTTTGCTGGAAAGCTTAAAAACTTTAGTCAAGGACACGGTGTACTTTGAGAGGGCTAAGCAGATCATTGTTTTAGAAATGAAGCTGCTTGAAACTTCAACCTTGAGAGATGACTGTTGCATTCCATAATGATATTAAATATTCTGAAACTCTGCTCACTGTGACACTGAAGAATAAAAGCTGCTATATAACCACACCTGCTGTCTTGTCTGGTGTCTTCGTCCACAGTTTTCTGGCGCCCAAACGTGGGGCAGGAGACGGGCAGACGACTCCTCGAGCGGGATCGCCCGGAGGACCGAAGTGGACCCGATTTACCGGATCGGGAGGACCAGCTCCAGTAAAAGTTAGGACTGGCCTGCCTTGGGCGTTTCCTGCGTGGGGAGTCCCTGACCTCCTCCTAGCCGATATGAGGCACGACTTGATGGGAATTTCCAGGCAGGTGGACGAAGTCACAGTGAGTAGATCAGGGGATTTCGGCTGGTTTGACTGGTGTGCCGGAAATAATAGAGGTTTAAAAAGAGTAATTTAAAAAGAGTAAAAGAGCATACTATATCATTACTGTAGGGGTGGTCTCGGGACTCGCGGAACACAGTTCTTGGGACCCTCCAGAAAATAGGCACAAGTTTGAATGTTAGTGAGTCATCCCTTGTGAAGTGGAATAGAAAGGGGCGAGTGGCACGCTCCTATAAATAAATAGAGGAACAGGGGTGAATGTGGTAAAGCCGAAAAATGTGTGTCTGAATATAAAGGGGGGGGGGGGGGGGTCGTGTTTCTCATTTGGCATCTGGTCATAATCTTGTTCCGACGGGTTGCTCAGGTGACGGAGACTATACCTAAGCAGTTTGATGCATACAAGGCGTCTGATGAAGGGATCGGGGTAAAAACCTCCATATCCCGGACTCCACACTGAGTATTGACGTAGGATTCTGCTGAACCCAATAAACGGACACGAAGTCACCTGAGCTGAAATCTGGGAGCAGGAGCGGACGACAAGTGGGACAAGGAGAAAAAAAAGGGGGGGGGGGCTGAGCTGTTCTGCCTTATCCCGTTTCCTCTTATCATGAAAAGCTTGCGCCTGCCTACTTTATTATTTTTCTCTTTGCAGCTGCAAGCCACCAATATCTTTGCTGCAAAGCTTAAAAACTTTAGTCAAGGACACGGTGTACTTTGAGAGGGCTAAGCAGATCATTGTTTTAGAAATGAAGCTGCTTGAAAATTCAACCTTGAGAGATGACTGTTGCATTCCATAATGATATTAAATCACGCATTCTAGGGGTATAAAAACTTTGCCCTACCCAACAGACAAGGTTCAGAAGAGCCCTGATGCTGTCATGTAATATTGATTGCCTGCTTTTCTGAAACTCTGCTCACTGTGACACTGAAGAATAAAAGCTGCTATATAACCACACCTGCTGTCTTGTCTGAAGTCTTTGTCCACAGTGCCCAAACATTTGCATGCCACTGTATTTCCATTGCTGGAGTTTTAGTATATCTCTTTGCTATCACTAGCTTGTTTTCTCTCTTATTCTCGTTGTATTCCAACATCTCATTCTGCTTTTAGAAGTGGACTACTGTACACTCTTTTTGTTTTGGAAATGTGGACCCTCTCGCTGTTGCCTGTGACTATAATGTACAACATTAGTTCTCCCTGGCATCAGGCAGTGACAGTGTAAACAGTGAGCTGTACTCTGTTCATAGAGAACATGGAATATCATTGTACTTTTTCCTACCCTGCTGTTGCCAGTCGCATGTGTAATTGTAACATCTACAGGGGCTTCCAGCATAAGGCTACAGGCTAGTAGCTTGCTGCCTGCTGTACCACATATGAGTACAGGATTTCTCTGAACTTCCTGCCATGTGCACCCCCTTTCTGTTTTGCAGCTGTAGCCCCCACGGTTGAAGTGTTCAACTTTCAGTAGTGTGAACGATAAAAAGCCTGCCTTTATATCATTGAAGAATTAGTTGATCAAACTTTAGCAACAGATACTGTATTATGATAGATGGAAGAGATTCTGTTTGGTAGTAACGTCTACAGGTTTGGGTTCTCCTCATTCTCTTTTAGTCATGAGAAATTCTAACTAACGACTACTGCAAAATGCATCTGGCATAATAAAGAGCGCATTGTTCTTTGAGAGATTAGCAGTAAGGATGATCTATTCTGTATTATGATCAAATTATTTGTACTCTGTACATGTCATGATAGTGACTCTATAAACCCATACACCTATGTACTTTGTGTCTATGCAGTTCACAGTTTCAATGAGCTGCAATATTTTTAAATGACTGGTTCAAACAACTGTACATCATGTCAACTTCAAAGGGTGTGCTCAGGATTACATTTCAGTTATACTAAAAACCCAAGTAAAAATATTGTTATTAAACTTCAAATGGTAACATTTCAAAAACATTTTTTTTACTTTTTAATCTATAAATAATTTGATCAAGAATATGATAGCTTGACAAATAAGGTTCTCTTTAAGAAAAGGTCTCTATAATCAAAATTTATTTTTTGACTACAAAAAAAGCAAAGTAAATTATCTTTAAATTGCATCACCATCATTGTGAACATAGAGAAAACGCAATAAGGTTTTAGCACAACAAATATGTAAAATGGAAATTTGGAATGCAACTTTAGAGGTTAACAATGTAGTGGGAAATAAAATTTACATCACAAAGAAATAACTGAAATAAGGAATACTAAATGTACATATGTTCTTCCCAGTGTAAAGAAGGTGAGGCTTAAGCATGGGAGTTTGTTAATAATATAAATGCCACAGCTTAATAATCTTCACATAGAACAGCTCGATAAACCTCTGAGCTCTCTGCAATTCAAGATGCAACAAATTTAGAGCAAGGTAGGGGAGCTACAGGCCCAAATGGCTATCTGATGAAATTCTGTTAAATTTTCAAGTCAGTTAGCTCCATTATTGCTAGCAATGTTTATTGAAGCTAGAGAAACTAAAGTTTTACCAAAAACTTTATGCCAAGCATCAACAATTCCCTTGTTACAAGGTACATCAAAAATACAACATTCTTAATAATATTATCAGGCATGTATGCCTAGGGAGTGCCTTGGGGGTCCTAATCAACTAGAAACAATGGGAGTTGGAGCTCTGCACTGAAAACCCAATACTTTATTTGTGTCAGCTCCCTTTGTTTTTCATCAGTAAGATCTTGGCGATAATCCATATTACTAACCGAGAATGGTAAACCGGATATGGACGCAGGGACCTGCCCGTGGACGCAGGAGACATAACACAAAGCCCCCCCCCCCGCCCCAGAGCGAAACGGGAAAGTCTACGAACCGTTTGACATGCCGCAAGCAGGATAAAGCGAGGTCAGAAATAAAACACAGAGTAGGAAACAAAGTAAAACGTCATAAAGAGGTTAAAGAACGGGGCCAAACACATGGAGAGCAGGTTACAGATGATGAAAACTGGAATGCAACAGCTTCAAAAAAACCTAGGCACGAAACACATGCACAGCGAGATACAGAATATAAAAGCAGAAAAAACGACAGTTAAACGTCCACACCACACAGCGGAGGCAGACCCGGAAGGTGCAGGCGCCTACATCGCACGCCGGAAGGCACGGGAAAGTACGAAAGGCAAAGGCGTCTACACAGCATGGTAGAACCACACATAATACGGAAGGCGCAGGCGTTGCCGCCATATTGTGAGTGGCACTACTGCGTAGTGAAGGCGCAGGCGTCACCGCTATATTGTGCGTGGCACTACTGCGGAGTGAAGTTAGGAATAATGTGCTGCTTGGGATCGTACAAAACGGCGAACGCGACCCACCGTCTGAAACTGCGGAGGCAAAGCAGGCACAGGTTCAAACCGAACGAGCTTGACTGACGGATATACACCTACAACGCGCGTCTCAAACCGAAGAAGCAGGGCAAGCATGGGTTCAAAACAACGCAAGCTCCTATAACGCGCGTCTGAAACTACGGCTGCCCAGCGGGCACGGGTTCAAAACGCCGGGGGTAGGCAAGCAAAGTGAGCAGGGGGCGGAGCCCCCCTTGTGTTAACTAAACGAGCACAGAATATGCTTCCCTCTGTAATACAGCAAGATCAAACAGAATTTGTTAAAGACAGGAAGTTTCCAGTCTTTGGTGTATTTTATTCTTCTACAGTATCTAAACCTTCCAAGGTCTTACTATGTTTGGATGCAGAAAAAGCCTTAAATGAAGTCGAACAGGATTATGTATTTAACGTACTAAGCAGATTTGGATTTGTCTTCAAGGCGTCTGCATTGATTAGATGACTTTATTCTAATCCAGAAACCTCAGTCTGTATTAATTACTATATAAGCTCAGAGTGTTTCAAAAGGATGTTCATTATCACCAATGCTTTTTGCAATTGCTATTCAACAACAAGCTAAATAGCTTGAAAAGAAACTATAAAGCTCTGTATCACCAAACTAAGGAGATATCTTAGACATACACAGAATGAACAGCAAGTGAACGTGGGTCTTCCCAGCTTTTACAGGGCTGAGGACAGCTCTAGACGGTGGGGGACCACCCACAAAACACGCGGAACAATTAAGGAAGACATACAGATACGGTACATAGACACTATGTGACAAAACAATATAAACATAAACAAAGTAAGCAAAAATTACCAAAACAGGCATAAAAATGGCATCTGGATCCCTTGCGACACTTACCTGCTCCCCCTATACATAAAAATCATTAACTATTTTAACCTTCTATTTCAAACTATGCTGGATTCAAACAATTCAATTTAAACTTGGTTAAAAGAAATCTATCCAATGTCCCTGACCCTTCACCTATACCTATCCCTGATTGTAGCTGGTTTAGCATTCAAATAGTATCTACAAAGTGCATCAAAACATTTGAAGGAACTTGTACTTTAATTATCTTAGGGAACAATGGGAATGGGACCTTAATTAAAATCTCAGAAAAAGAATGAAATACAGCCTTTGATGAATACATTTTAGTTCTGTATGCACCAAACATACCATACCTCAAGTAAAAAATTCTCATCATTCCTTGTCTAAAATGTACCCAGGGCATGATAATAATAATAACTAGCGAATCCGCAGCGTACCATACGCTGCATAATCAGGCCGCTTTTTTAATGATTTTTAAGCAAAGGGAGAAAATTAACATTTGAAAAATCGGTAATGTAATAAATCACCAAGAAAAGTAACATTGTAACAATGCACGGAACGAACCAACATACAATTGTCCGTGACTGAAAACTGGCGGACTGGCATCGCGCCTTCTCCTCCCAGAGCGAGGGATCGGGGTGGACGGTGCTCGGGCGCGGAGGGCGGAACGGGAGGAGAGGGGAAGGATGCCCATTCCGCCCCCTCCGTCATGCTAGTCTGCTGATTTCTCGTTCAGTATGCACTGCCTGCTCATGTGCCCACCCCCAACTCGTCACCTGAGTCGTTTTCCTCTTTGCACAGTCCACATGCACCTGTGAGTCACGTAGACTTTTCATTGTTCTTTGCGGTTTTGGCTGCTTTTCTATATATAATCCACCAAGTCACCCGACCACTGTAGTAGCGAGGGGGGGGGGGGGGGAGGGGGTGTGTACAAAGGGCAGGGACGTAATCAATGTGAGCGTATGACCCGCTAGCCAACCCGCGGTGTAGCATACGCCGCATAATTATGTATTGATGGGTGAACACTTCCTGAACGACACAGTTGTCCAAATAGAAGTGAAAACAAAATCGAGGCCAGTGCATTCTTTAACTGCCATGTAGCGCAGTGGTAGTGTTGCTGCTTTGCAGTAAGGAGACTGTGCAAGATTTTGGGTTCGCTTCCAAGTTCCTCCGTGTGGATAGCGCTTTGAATACTGAAAACACCGGTATATCAATGTAATGAAGTATTATTATTCTTATGTGTCCAGCGCTCGCTCTCTCTCTCGCGCGCACCTGTGCGTGTGTGTGTGTGTGTGTGTGTGTCGCTCGCTCGCTGCACATGTTCTTGCAGGCATACCAGTAAGTGAATGAAAAGATGGAACTCTGGAGATAGCAACATACAACTGTCTGTGACTG
Organism: Erpetoichthys calabaricus; assembly: GCF_900747795.2. Taxonomy (NCBI): domain Eukaryota; kingdom Metazoa; phylum Chordata; class Cladistia; order Polypteriformes; family Polypteridae; genus Erpetoichthys; species Erpetoichthys calabaricus. Next base: position 132,872,093 of record NC_041406.2, read on the forward strand.
AACACTGGTTTTGGCAGATACATGCATATCTTTTTGAAAGTTTGGCCCTGTGCCTTATTAATTGTCATCACAAAGGCAAATCTAACAGGAAATTGTGTTCGTGTTAAAGTAGAAGGAAAATTATCCGCGACAAACAAACTGTTTTACACGCTGCATACCAACCCGCGGCGTAGTATACACCGCATAATCACGATGCTTTTTTAATGTTTTTAAAAAAGAGGGAAAAAAATGCAAAATCTGTAACGTTGCTTTCAGTAAGTACAATGCACACATGTTTAATTTGTTGGCCACTTTTTGCCAGCCGTCTTTTCTGGTTTGGGCTGCTTTTGCAGTGTTACTGCTTGTGCATATTAAATCTTGAAATCCTTCGAGTAACTAATTAACTAACTAACACCCACACACCCAGCTTGTGTGAAAAAAATGCACCCGTTCTTTCATCATTTTGTTGCAGCCTATCAAAGACTTGCTGATCATGTTTTCTAGACTCAATATACATTGGCTTTTCACTCAGCGCGAGGGCGCGCATTCATCTCGGATTATTACATCCTGCTAGAATAATTTGCTACACGGCTGCATTTGAAAAACCGACTTATCCCGGATGAGTTTCACCGGCATCAACGATTAGGAATCTGGTTGGGACAAAACCCTGCATCCACAGGGGTTCACCAGGACCGAGTTTGGGAAACTCTGTGAGGAGGGGTAGAGTTTCTGGGCGGGGCTTCGTTGTTCCTTTCCCATGGTTTTCGATGGTGAACGCGGTAGGGTGTCGTAACCGAAAAGAATAATGAAAAGTCAACGTGGCTCAGAGGTGCATGTGGACTCCTAGCCCAGACGAAAGGGACTAACTGGGTGGTCGGTGAGTTTTTGCATCCGGGCACATGAGCAGGCAGTGTGAATGCCTAGAGAGCGAGGGTAGACACGGGCCAGGAAAAAAGGAGTGTTGGTGGGTGGGGAAATGTCTTCCGTGTTCCTGCAGGACCATCTAAGAAGACGCATGTTTGTTGCGGATGCGAATTGCTGTATGTAGCATGTAAAACAGTTTGCTATGGTGCACGCGGTCGTGCGTCGTAACCGAAAAGTCAACGTGGCTCAGAGGTGCATGTGTACTGTAGCACAGACGAACATAAATGACGGCGTTTTTTCCGAGTCGTCGCGTCCGAGTTGGTGGGCGTGGCTCTGCGAGTTGTCATTGTATCCAATGGTCTTAGAGTTGGTGGGCATGGCTCCTTCCTGCATGCGCCAGTGGTGTCTTAATTGTCGGCGGTTTAGTGAATCCACGCCCCTTCTGGCGTGCTTTCTATGGGTGGCTACTTGTCGGCAGCTTAGTGAATTATATATATATATATATATATATATATATATATATATATATATATATATATAGATTCTTTGCATTTATATAGCGCTTTTCTCACTACTCTTGTGAATTTCCCCTTGGGATTAATAAAGTATCTATCTATCTATCTACTCAAAGCGCTAAGCAATTGCAGGTTAAGGGCCTTGCTCAAGGGCCCAACAGAGCAGAGTCCCTTTTGGTATTTTACGGGATTCGAACCGGCAACCTTCCGATTGCCAGTGCAGATCCCTAGCCTCAGAGCCACCACTCTAACCAGTGTGTGATTTCATCAGCACTTGCTTTGCTAGCTTACATATTTTTTGAATGTCCTGCATTTAAAATACTTGGGCAAAAATGTTTCTACAGTATATCTTTTGCATAGCCTTAGATTTAAGTTTATTCCTAACAACACCTTAACAGCAATGTTTAGAGTAATAACGTGTCTCAAAAGAGTGCTCTGAGCAGTCAGCTGTAATATCAATACAACATTACTTGCAGTGAGACTTATTTTGTTCATTTGGAAGAATCCCAATCCACCTTCTATAACTTGGTGGGAAAAGCAATGTTCTATAGTGTGCCAAATTGGAAAATATCAAATTCTCTTTTAAAACTTAGCAATAAGTCATCAATGTAATTGTTACATTTGCTTAGCCTTGACAGTGCAGTGTTTCGTGCTGTCTTTGCATGTGTTAGTGCCAAAAAAAGAGTTGTTGCATGCATACTAACCATTGTGCTGTGTTCATTTTGTCAGTATGACATTAGTGACTAATATGGAGCTTTCGTTCCCACCACCATCTATATTTCTTGCACTGCCAGTTTAGCCTCCAGCACAATAAACTTTCTGGATCAAATTGTTTGAGACATATTTAACAGCTGTTGGTCTGAATGAGGTGAGTAATGCTCATAAAAAATCCATACTTATACACTGCCTGGGCACTGAAGTACAATGCATCTTTAAAACCCTTGGAACTATAGCTGGATATTCCAACACCGGTAACTCTCCTGGCATCTCATTTCTCTACACCTCAAAGTTTCATTCTGTGATGAATCCACTTCCATTAGTGCCATCTGCAGCCAGGGGAGTTGGTTTATCAGTTCAGGGCTGACTTTCAGTGTTAAGCCAGCTTTTGCAAGTTTATCAAAGCTCAACCTGCAGAACAAGCCAGTAACCCTAAAGTGCATGAAAGGTTACGGATGGTATCAGATGATATGACTCTTACAAAAGCTATTGACATGGCATTTCAAACCAAATCAGCCACCAAATTCAAGGCTGAAAGGGACGTTTCTCCGATTCAGGCCCATCCTACCACACGACAAGTGACTAAAGCCTCCTGAGCTGCAGGTGAGGTTGTGCTTTCATTCTGGGACAACTCAGATGTTCACTGTTAGAGGTGTTTGCAGGGTCTTTCCATACAGAAATGTGGAAACTGTGGAAAGGGATAATCATAAGATTAGAGCCCCGCAGAAGAACACAAGCCTGTTGTTCCACCCCCACTTCATCTGTTCTAAGGGAACTGTCATCTTCCCCTCCGACTGCATCAATAACCATTCACTCAGTAAGCTAAACAGCCCCCACCATCAAAATTTGTGCTTTGGATTTGGACGTGTGTGTCTTCCTCTGCATTTAAACACTGTGGCAGTAGTGTCTCTGCTTAATTTGGCCATCGTCATATTTTCTCTCACTTGACTCTTGACTTTACTGTTCCCTTTACTGTTCAATGCGGTTAATGTAGCACTAAAATTGAAAGCTTGGGCACACTCTCCCAGCCTGTATGCTAAGGCCAAAAGTACTTGTCTAACTTCACATTTTATGTCACCTGCCAAGGTGCCAACTTGTTAGGGCTTGACCATGACTTCAGCAATGGCCAGCTCTTTTCACAGTTTTGGGTTGTCTCTCAGGTTTTAACCACCAGCCACTGCTTGATTCTTCTATATGCCCTGTCATCCAACCTTGTCTTTCAGTTCCCCTGGTCCTCTAGGAGGATGTGGCTATGGAACTATGTAACTTGTTGAAGGCGCCTCTGCATTGACTTCAGAGCTGTGAACGAAACAGTAATACCAGATAAATATCAACTGCAAACCATTGAGGAGCTCACCACCCAGTTCCTTGGCTCTATGGTCTTTTATAGATTGGATCTTCACCAGGGGTACCTGCAGAGTCCTCTCCACCTTGAAGCAGAGATTTGACTGCCTTTGTCACCCACAATGAGGTGATTTATTATACAAGTGTACCATTTGGCCTCAACTTGCTCCCAACTATTTTAAGAAACTGACTAACTTGCTCCCAGCTATTTTAAGAAACTGACTATCTTTGCCAAGATCTTTGTTGTGGTCCTTTATCTAGAGGACGTTGTTGTGCATGGTCCAAGCCCAGCTGTCCATGGTGAATTCCTTAATAGAGTATTCAAAGTATTAGCTAATCAACGTCTCATATAGCTGCCTCCAATCACACATCCTGACCATGGCTCAGGAAAATTATTTGGCTGCTGTGTGTGTTAAGCAGCGCTGATGTCATTTGGAGTGGTGGCCTTTGGCAGATAGATATTGAACATCTTGTTTGTGACTGCACTGCATGCCTTGTCAGTGGGAAGATTGGTTCTCCTATTCCACCCCTACTACAGCTTATAGTGTGGCCAGACCGGCCATGGGATCTCCTGCAAATGGATATTTGTGGGGAATTTCATGGTGTTCTGCGCCACCAATGCTTTCTCATTGTAGTTTATAACCTATAGTCCAAATTGCTGTCTACAGGGTCTGTTACAACACATGTAGTGACTGATTTCTTGGATTCTCTGTTTACCTGCTATCACCTGTGACAAAGGGTAACAGATTGTATCAGCTGAGTTCTCTTCTTTCTTAGCCGTCTGAAGTATTCTTTACATTCCCTCTAACATCTCCAGGCAAATAAGGGAGTAGAAAGACTCAACCAGACTTTAAAAATGGCATTAGGGCTTAGTTGCTTGAGAGCTACACATTTCATTTTCAACTGCTCTTATACTGTTTTCCATTACAGTACAGTTAACTGCAACTTCTTCTTGAGTGTTTGCAGCCTACACTTAATCAACACCTCAAAGAAATATGGTCTTCAAACACCAGCAAAGATAAAGTCACATTTTGATCAAAAAGCATAGGGTGAGGGTTCCACAATTCTTAGCCATTGTCTGGGTAAGAGTTTGTTGTCTCCACTGAGACCACAAGTTGTAGTCTTCCTGGTCCTCACCTCTACAGTTTCTTGAGCAACTTGACCCTGCTACTTTCTTACTCTTTGATGGATCACAGTTGTACACAAGTTGCCTCTGCAAGGTGTCCCCACCAGTCAGTGCTGATATAGAGAGCAATTTAGACCTAGACTACTTAGGGGAGGCCAACTCACTCCCCTCAGCTCTGATGGATCTTCAGCCAGAGCAACTACTTACACCTTCTCCTCGGCCTGTTAGAACTCTGTCTTGTCCAGACTACCTAAGGGACTGTGTCACTCACTTTGAGTGTTTCATAATAACAGTAATCCTTCCTACAGATTACATATCTATATTCTTTAGTCTAGTTCTAGATTAAAGAATAGACAAACATCATAGGGGAGCACAACGGGAGCGGGACCCCCAACAAGAGCAGAGGATGTCTGGGGGAGGAGAGAGAAACAAAGCAATCCGCCGAAAAGGACAGGTGCTGTACAGGCTTTTAAGTATACGTAGCGTCGCGCGAGAAGCATATCACCTGACAGAGCAGCCGCAAGTAAGCCCAGCAAGTAAGGGAGCAATGTCAAAGTAGTCTATCAGAGTTTTTTAAGAGGTGTTTTTTGAGGAACATCTGTATCTTCTAGGGGTGCGTTCAGCACCCTTGCTCTTGTTCTGCAAGGTTAGTCACGCCCGGCAAATCTGAAAAAATATTAGTGTTCCGTTCAATCAAAGATAACAACTCTTTAGATTGAGATTAACATGTAAAATCTGGAATGGTTTGCGCCGGCCTGATATTCTAACCTTGTAATTCACAGGCTCAATACGCTCCTCAATATTGGCAGGGCCCTGCCTTTTCGCTAGGAATTTGTGCAAGTCAGATGGAATCAGAACCAGAACACGATCACTAGGTTTGAATTCACGGAGCTTACAGCGCCTATCGTATAGACCAGGGGTGTGCAAAGCCATTCCTGGAGGGCCGCAGTGGCCGCGGGTTTTTATTCCAACCCAGTTGTTTAATTAGAAAACAATCCTTGCCAATAATTACATTTCATGGCTTTTTAGTGCTTTAACTCTGCTATGTCAAGTCATTCTCAAATCCTAGATTTTTTTTTCCATTCTAAAGATATCCAAATATTTTGAAGTGTAAAACGGATGGGTAATTCTCAATCCTTGACTTTTTTGTCTTCTCTTTCCTTCCAAGTATTTAATTAAACCAAATAGTGCATGATAAATACACACAGGTGTAAAGGGTAACAAGCAAAATGGATAACTGCTGGTTTCTTTTGTCATTTGCATCTTATTGCTAATAAGGAGCAATTAAAAAGCAAGAATGCAGCTGTTTAAGACTTAAATAAGCAATAAGGGTTCAAAATCTTAACGAGGGAGATAACTAAAATGAAGCAGAAGTGTTTCTAGAGCAATTAGTGCTTCTTATTAAGCAATTGGGTTGGAACAAAAGCCTGCAGCCACTGCGGCCCTCCAGGAATGACTTTGCACATCCCTGGTATAGACGTTTCTGGGTTTCCTGCTCATGTCGCTGATGCTCCACAGCGATAGAAGAAAGTTTAGAAATCCTATCTTGCAATGAAATTACTCGATCCGCAAAGCTCAGCCCTTGATCTTTTATCCCAATTCCTGTCCATTCCTCACATACAACATCCAAGATGCCTCGCGGGCGCCTACCAAACAACCACTCGAAAGGACTCAAGCCAGTGGACACCTGCAGCAATTCCTGCACTGCAAACATAATAAAAAGCGGGACAGAGTTCCAAGACGTCGGGTCATCATGAGCCACTCGCCTGATCATCTGTTTAAAAGTCTTGTTAAATCGTTCAGTCAAACCATTCGTCTGTGGATGGTAAACAGTGGTGCTTAATTTCTTAATAGCAAGGCTGTCACACAATTGTTTTATCACGCGAGAAGTAAAAGGTGTGCCCTGATCAGTTAAAATTTCTCAAGGGTTGCCAATATGAGTAAAAATCTCACACAGAGCTTTGGCTACAGTGGAGGAATTGGCTTTTTTCAAAGCAGCCACTTACGGATATCGCGTTGCATAGTCAACCAACACAAACATATATTGATACCCATTTTTACTCTTAGGAAGAGGGCCTACAATATCTAATCCCACCCATTGAAAGGGAACTTCCAAAATAGGCATAGGAGAAAGGGGAGCCCGAGGAGGTTTATAAGCAGAGACGATCTGGCAATCAGGACATGAAGTACAGAATCGCTCAACATCTTTTCCCATATTCAGCCAATAAAATCGTTTTGATAAACAATCTCTAGACTTATCAGCCCCCAGGTGCCCACCCAAGATGTGAGAGTGGCCTAACTGCAAAAGAATGTCCCTATGTACTTCAGGTACAACTAATTATTCAATAAATACAGCCACTAAATGATCTGATATCACTCAAAAAAGACAGACGTCTTTCTCAAGAAAGTGCGGGGTTTTCAAGCCCCCGGAGGCACGCTCATGGTAATAAGAGTCACTAGAGGAGCAAGCCTGTTTAAATGCATAATCTAATGAGCTATCAGCATGCTGCAAGCGCACAAAATCCGTCTGCTTGCTAGTGCTCAGTTTGTGTTCAGAGGCATTTGCAAGTTGAGAAGTTGTAGACGGGCCAGCCAGCTGCTCTAGGAAATTGGAGGAGTCACTCCCGGTATCACTGGAGAGATCGGATTCAATATCCAATCGGGGCTCAAGGCCTTCTCCGACAGCCACCAGTTCCTCTCCTTTGTTCATGATGACAGGGGGCTCTGGGGCTGGTGCCCCAAACTCGGCTAAGAGCCTATGGAATAGGGTGTTCCTCCTGCCAATCAGCAAGGGCCATGGGCAGGAATCCGAAATGGCAGTCCTAACTTTAAAGTTCCGACCCTTATATTTTAAAGGAAGCACCACAATCTCATAGTCCTTAACATCCCCATGTACACAGCGTACAGTATGTTCACAGTTTCAGTGCTGCACGGGGACGTACTGCTAAGGCAGTCACGTCTGACAACACAAAGGTCACTACCTGAGTCCAACAAGGCAGGGATCTCGCGGCCCGCTAACATCATGGAGATTATTAAGCAGCCCTTTTTCAGTGAAGTAGAAGGAACATGGAAGCAACACACCTCGGCTAAGACGACCTCCAAGAACCAAGCAGGGGAGTGGCGATATTCTCTGGTGAGGTGTCCGACCTGATTACACCAGAAACATCTGCGCTCGGCACCACTACGGAAATACGCACGTCGGTGTCTACGACCAGGAGCCTCTCCAGATGTGGTCACATCAGCAACAACGGGATCCTGGGATTGTCTTTCTGAGGGAACTGGATGTTCAGGGCCCTGAGCCCACTGTTCATTGCGACAATCTCGGGCAGGTTGTGAGTGTGCCCCTGGTTGAGCAAATGCACCACCCTGTCTCAAAGCAGCCTGGGAGCTAATGCTGGGCGGTATACCGGTTCATACTGAAAACCGTTTTTTATTTTTGTTATGATATGGATTTTTCTTATACCGCAACACCGGTTTAAATTGCCTAAACGATGTTCGGAACGTGGCGCAGCAGGAAACTGTTCAAGTGGGGACCTTTTCACTGCTACACCGCTAATCACAGATGTGTTGCACGGGGGCTCTTTTTCACTGCTACACCGCTAAATAGGTAGTGTAGGTATTGCGCAGTGAAACTGAAGCTGTAGCTGACGATAAAGTTGAACATGATGATACAGAAGAACTTTTGCCAAAAAAAAAGAGTCACGTCTGTTGTCTGGAGATACTTTGGATTTATAAGGTCGGATGTGGACCATTATGTTCAAATGTGTGAATACTGTTTCTATATTACTGGATAATACTGCAAGCCAAGTTGTACTCGTTTTATTTGTTTTCAATACTATGTAATGTACCTGGGTACTGTGTAATAGTGTGACGACATGTTGACTTTATTCTTGACATTTCCACTTTAATCTCGACACTTATGATGAGAATAAAGTTGACATGTTGACTTTATTCTCAACATTTCTACTTTATTCTCACTGTTTATGTCAAGATTAAAATTGACATGTTGACTTTATACTCGTAATTTGTCATTAAAGTAGAACATCGTAAACTAAACTTCATCGTGAAATGAATATTTAATTTACTAGATTTTCTCAAACCCCATCATAAGTTATATAGGACATTAAATGCTTTGTGTTAAGTGTTCCCAAGCCATGTTAAATTGGTACGTGCTTCTTAAACTGACTTCCTCTTGTACTGAGGAGGCGCCGCAGCTATCGCCGCACAGAATACATTCACTTCATGATATTCCTGCTCTCAGAACATTTAGAATACTAAGATAAATATTTGATATCATTTTCATGTTGAAATTCATTAAAGCATGTATTAATCATGTGGGGGCACGGTGGCGTGGAGGTTGCACTGCTGCCTCGCAGCAAAGGTGTCTCGGGTGTACCCTGCCTTCAATTTGCATGTTTTTCTGGTGGGTTTACTCGGTGTGCTTCAGTTTCCTTTCAAAGTCATGTAGGATGTGGGGTTTTGAAAGGCTATATTGACCCTGCTAGTGTATGTTTTGCACGTATTCACCCTGCGATGTGCTGGCGACTCATTCAGGATTTGCTCCTGCCTCATACACAATGCTTACTGGGATGGGCGCAACCCTGAATGGATGGCATGATTAAACATGTATAACGAAGATATTTTTAAAGTTCTGAACACTCTGCGGGCTAAGTTTATACCTAGTTTTAATTTCACAAAGACATTTATCGTGTGGTGATTGGTTATGTGGAGAAAGAAAAAGGAAGGCTAGGAACTGGGGTTTTGGTACGTCAGACAGACAGCATGCGTGCAATAAAGAAAGCCCACTCAGAAGAACATCCATTGAATTCTGTGTTCGTGTTTCCGACCACCAGATCACAAACCCAACATTTACACAATATTTAAGTTAAACCTTTGCGATACCCATTCATACATCCAGTTTTTTGGAGCCTCGTCACACCTGCCATAAAGTTCTTTACACTGAATATACACCTTGGGACCCCTTACTGCGAGGGAGCAGCACTACCGCCTCACTACCGTGCATGTTTAATACATGCTTTAATGTATTTCATCATGAAAATGATATCAAGTATTTATCTTAGCATTCTAAATTTTCAGAGAGCAGGAATATCATGAAGTGAATGGATTCTGTGCGGTGATTGCAGTAGGCGCCTCCTCTTAGTGCGGAGGAAGCGCGTAGAGATTAACAACTGGGTCGTGGAACACAATACAAAGCATTTAATGTGCTGCATTGACTTATGACAGGGTTTGAGAAAATCTAGTAAATTAAACATTGATTTTAGGATGAAGTTTAGTTTACGACATTCTACTTTAATTATAAAATAAACTATGAGAATAAAGTGGAAATGTTGACTTTAATCTCGACATAAACGGTGAGAATAAAGTGGAAATGTCAAGAATAAAGTCAACATGTCAACTTTATTCTTGACATATAGTTTGTTTTTTTCTTCCCTGTGTCCGAATTTTTTTTTCTTCACCATGGCCCTAATACGATTCCATAGAGCTATATCACAAATAGCATCATAAATGCAAGTTGCAGTTTTATTATTTATATACTGTATGTGTGTGTATATATATATATATATATATATATATATATATATATATATATATATATATATATATATATATATATATATATATATTGTGAGCAGGGGGGGTTGAACATACCCCTAGAAGACACAGAAGCTCCTAAAAAAACCCTCTTAAAAACGCTGATAGACTACTTTGACATTGCTCCCTTACTTGCTGGGCTTACTTGCGGCTGCTCTGTCAGGTGATATGCTTCTCGCGCGACGCTACACATGCTTAAAAGCCTGCACAGCACTTGTCCTTTTTGGCTGATTGCTTTGTTTCTCTCTCCTCCTCCAGACATCCTCTGCTCCTGTTGGGGTTCCCACTCCCATTGTGCTCCCCTATTATGTTTGTCTATTCTTTAATTGTGAACTAACTGCATACTGAGCTCGTTTTACTTCTGAAAGAGACATGTTTGTTTGAAGTGTTTGAATAAAGTTCCTGTCTCTACAATCTCCTGTGCTTCTGTGCAATTCTGTGACCCAAGTGTGACAAGTGGTACCAGGAGTAGTTGCACAGATGGATCCTCCAGACGATGTGAATGTTCTGGGTCTGGCTAAAGGTTCTGCACTTTGCCAATGGAAACTGGACCTGGATCTCCCTGTTCGTGTTCAGTTGCAGGATTTAATTCATCTCGTTCACAGCTGGTTTGTGGGGGACTCGATCTAGCGGATTGTGGAGAAAGTAGTCAGTTATGTGATACTGGTGGTGATTCCTGAAGTTCTCCGCAATGAGTTTGTTTGTCATGATGTTGACTCGTTCTCCACCTTCGAGAAACGATTGGAGGGCTCCCAGTAGGGGTGGGCGGTATGACCAAAATTCTATATCACGGTATTTTTCTAAATTATAACGGTTTCACGGTATTCAACGGTATTTTTTTCCCGTGCATGAGTGGATGTTAACCACATTTTCAACTGCAATTACTGCAGTAGACTGGCTAAGAATAATCTATTCCACTGTCATGAGCATTGTACATTGTACTAAGAAAATATTTTAATGTGCACACAAGTATTGATACAGGTTTGCATGGCCCTATAAAGTGAGGTGGCACTAATGAAGAGAAGGAATCACATTGCATGATAGTTGCAGTCAAAATATAGAACCTTTTTATTGAACAAATTTTCAAACTACTTAAACTATAATTTTGGCAACAGATTTTCAACCATCCAAAGAGGCATTTAGACTTAGTAAAATACCCAGAGGTGTTTGTCAAAAGTTGTATTGCACTGAACATGTCTTAGAAAATGAATAAATAGCAAATATTTTTTGTAAACCAACTACACTTTCTGTTAATGTTAACAATCTCTGTCCACTGACATGTTAAAGTGGCTTTTTAAACAGCTTTACCATCATTAAACTGCATAATATTTAAACTAATAAATAATAACAATAAAATAAATAATAGTATTATTACTGATAGTTGCACTATTACTTCAAGACTTCAAGCCCAGGTGAATTACACAGTATTCACCAAATTAAAATAAAATAAAACAAGTGCAACTTGGTGATGACATCTTTACCAACTGAACCATCATTAAGGCAAACTGCATTAATATGGCCCTTGCTTCAAGCTAAGCTACAGTATATATATATATATCAACTGATATGTTTATGTTTATATCACTGAAGTGAATGCACAGAATTGGGGTTATAGTTAGAATGCTAGTCATACTTTACACAGATGGAATCAAATGTGAAATTTCCAAAAAAAAAAATGATGTTAAAACTTTTAGTTTTCATATTAAAGAGGAACAGCCGCTAACCACTTGCCACATGCCATATTATACAGTAAAGACACCCTTTTACTTAGGGCAGGACAAGGTTAGTCTTACATTTGATGAAAGAGGTACCCTTTTGCATTTTTATCATTCATTAGATCATATAATACCTTCAAACAACAGAAACTTGTCATTTGAAGAACTTGCACATCCTCTTGCTGCATATGGCTTTATCTGTTTACCCTGCATTTCAAAAGCAACGGTACTTTTTATCTTTGTATGAGATTTATGCTTAATTACTGCTTTTAAAGTATCCTTAAAATTCAAATATTATAATGTCTGCATTATAACAGTAAAACTCTTAACAATTCATTTGACACATATCAACACATTTTTGAGTCACTCCTTGTGAAATGAATTACATTTTTCTAAATCTATTGTACTTAGATAACTGGGCCAGAATTTTTACAACTGGCCAAAATGGAATGGGGTTCTGGCAGAATTGTGTTATTTATCATACCAGATTATAAATAAGCAATGATAAACCATTTAGTGTCTCACCAGTAAATTTCTTAATGGAATAAGGCTTTTGTGATTCATATGGAAGCCCAAACCAACTGATCTCTTCCCTTTTATAGCTTTCATTCTGCCTTTATTAAATTGTTCCAAAATAATTCTTACTGATAGAGGAAAAAAGGGAGCTAATACACCAATCACCCACAACATTAAAACCACTGACAAGTTAAGTGAACAGTGTATAATGTTGATTATCTCATTACAGAGATAATCTGTCAAGAGGTGAAATATATTAAGCACAAAGTGAACAAACATTTCTTGAAGGTTATGTGTTGGAAGCAGGAAAAATAGATAAGTGTAAGGATGTGAGAGACTTTGACAAGGGTGAAATTGTGAGGGTTAGATGAACATCTCCAAAACAGCACATCCTGTGTGGTGTTCCAGGTATGCAGTGGTTACTACCTACCAAAAGTGGTCCAAGGAAGGACAGGCTTATGGTCATCCAAGGCTTACTGATGTGTGAGGGGAGCAAATAGTAGCCCATCTGCTCCACTTTCACAGAGGAGCTACTGTACCAAAAATTGCAAGAAATTAATCATGGCCATGAAGGAAAGGTGTCAGAACAAATACTGCATTGCAGCTTGCTGCATATGGAGCAGAATAGTCTTAGACTGGTCAGAACTGCATATACTGACCCCTGTTCATGGCCAAAAGTGCAAACAATGGGCATGCGAGTGTCAGAACAGGACCATGGAGTAGTGGAAGAAGGTGGCCTGGTCTTATAAATCATGTTTTCCTTTATATCATGTGGATAGATGGGTGCATGTGCATCATTTACCTGGGGAAGAGATGACAGCAGGATACACTATGGGAGATGACAAGCTGGTGGAGGCAGTGTGATGCTGTGAGCAGGGTTCTGGAGAGAAACCTAATGGATGTTACTTTGACATATATCACCTATCTAAGGATTGTTGCAGACCATTTGTGCCCCTTCTGGCAATGGTAGTCATGATGGCAGTGGCCTCTTTCATCATGACTAATGCGCCCTTCAACCTGAAAAAATTGTTCAGGAATGGTATAAGGAACATGGCAAAGAGATCAAGGTGTTGATCTAATTGAGCATCTGTGGGATTTGCTAGAAAGTCTGATCCATACAAATTACAGGATTTAAAGGATCTGTTGCTAATGTCTTGGTGCCAGATACCACAGGACATCTTCAAAGGTCTTGTGGAGAGCATGCCTCAACGGGTCAGAGCTGTTTTGGTGGCATGAGAGAGACCCACACAATTTTAGGCAAAGGATTTTAATGTTGTGGCTTATTGGTGTAAATGGTTATGCTTGCTGCGAAATTCTTCAGTTATACAGAGCATGGACATATGCATATTTGATTTAAAGCCTGCTATATTAAAATTGTAATGAACTAGAAAAATGTAAACAAATGTAATGGAATATGAAAGATTATATTTATTGGTTGACAATCCTTTGTAAGCAATTATTTTAAAGTTTCACATTAACTGAGTATGGTCCCCAAATCCCAAAGGCACTTGACAGAGACTAGAAGACACAAATAAGAATTTAAATGTCTAAGAATGGGAAGAAGTAGCGATGCTACTGATTTAGAGTATGTTACTTCATAGCTTGTGGCATTTTTGTTAGCTAATTTTTACCATCAGATGGTATATAGACGTGTTACATATCTAAGACTTAAACTACTGTTTTTTGCTTACAATTTGGATTTCTGGCCATGATTTCCACTTTTGAGACAGTGGCTTCTCATTGGTGTGGAACCTACTTTCAAAGCAAATGATAGAACCCAACTCATTACAGGTTGACTCCAAGTTGACTTGTTTCCTCTTCTCTTTACTAATATGTGTACATCAAAAATATAACTTTAGGAATTTGAGCTTCTCTGAGGCATGCTCTGTCAAGGAATAATAAAACTGCCAAGCGCTGAAAAAAAAGATGCCAAAACTATAAATTATCATCCAAAATGAAATATGCTATATGACAAGTTTAAAAGACACTGGCTGGTGTTCGTTGTAAAATTATTTTATAGAAACATTGTGCAGACAGTTTAATGTGTGCAGCTTTCTAAACATTATCTACTGTACATGTTACAGGTAGAGCCAGAAATTGGATAAACTTAGCATTACCTGAATAATGCTTGCATTATCCAAAAGACCTGGATAAACCTAGTATTACCTGAGTAAAAGTGTGACCTGCCCACCGGTTAAATTATTCAAAATTCATCTTTAACCAGTTGGAGTTGGGTACACCCAAGGTTACCTCTGTACAGTTGGAAGGTCATATTTTATTCCAGCTTTACCCAAGTCTTTTGGATAATGCAAGCTTTACCCAGGTAATGCTAGGTTTGTCCAATTTTCAGGCTTGAAAATGTAAAATATATCAAATGTTAATCTTAAGAATGTTGGCAACAGTTCAATAAAACATTATACCGTGGAGTTGCATGAACATGTCAGGTTATCACTTGGATTCAGGAATTTCAGAGGGCATTTTTCAGGTTGGGACATCTCTTGAGGCAAATTTGGATTATAAAATGGTTTTCTCAGCATGTGGTTCATACTACCATGGGTACCGTTGTTAGGAGCTGGATGGATTTCAAGCAAATCTGTTAAGAAAAATGATGAAAGGGTTAATTAAGAAAGACAGAAAGCAAAACAGGAAGTACAAAAACATTTAAAAATATTATCTCACATCATATGTTCAGGCAGCTATCTAATAAAACAGGGTTTCTCAAGTTCAGGTTGTAAATTTTCACCCCAACCAATTTTTTCTTTAAATTGAACTCCAACCTTAATTAATGAAGCTATTATTAATAAGTTTCCATGTTTAATATATAACTCCATAGACTAGAAACTGATTACGATAAATTTTTATTGAGTGGATCAGGACAAATTCATTCTTTTTGCTTCCTATTTTTTTTAAAGTGTTATACATATTTAACCCATTATTTACTAATAAACAAAAAAAATAGTGTATTAGAAGAAAATGACAAAACATATAAACATTTAAAGATAGGACAAAAATTAGAAATATTCCTTATGAATGTGATTCTCACATTACAGCACTTTTCTGGATGAAAGAAAGAGAGAAGGGAAAAAAGATCATCTAATTAAACAAGAAAATCAATTAAATGCCAAATAGCTCACTGATTTAGTTAAGAAAAAAATTGCAGCCATGGGGGACTCTGAGGACTAAAGTCGAAAAGCACTGTAACAAAAAGCTTTACCTCTCCAGTACCTTATGAAATCATTTATTTAATGTGTTATTCTCATACAGATGTACTTCTACATGCTTTAATCCCCAATTCAATTTAGTTTATGCAATTCTCATTGTTATACTCCAAGTGCAAGTGCATTCCAAATGAAGTGGGTACAGTTACCACTGATAAGGTCAATGTTCCACAATGCAAATAACTAGAATTAATTTTAAGATTTTTAAATCTTAAGCATGGCTATTTAAAAACCAAAAATATAGTGGATCAGTTGCATGCAAATGGATGTAAATCCAGAGATTTAACTATTTACGCATGAGGTATCCCACCAGCGGGACACAGTTCTGTGTCAAAGTTGTTTATGTACGCTGCAGTAAACCCACAAGTAAATCAAAAGCAATAATGGCATTTTAACATACTTGATGGTCTCTTCTTTCAAATAAATTTTAACTTTCCATGTTGTCTGCTCTGTTTCATTATTAAAATATATATTTGCACATATATACCTCAAGGTGAGCAGCACACCACAACCGAGTGAATCTACTTTTATCAAATCCCACCTACTTCAAGCCATAAACAGTGAAAGTCTCATTACAATTGGATAGCAGAGTTTCGGCCCATTCTAATGATGTATAGTTGTCTATGATTAGCCATTGATATTACATGTCACAGCTGTGGACAGGAAATAAATGGCTTCCTCATCTTTACGTGTTGTTATGTACAAAGCTTAAGTAAGATTCTGATCACAGTTTTGACTCTGTTAAAAATGATGAAGGACTTGATGCTAGGCAAACTCCAAAGTGTGGCAGCATGCAGTTTTACTGTTCAAGTGTCACGGATCCAATGACCATATCTAGACGCTGTATGCAGCATGTTCTCACTAAGGTAGTTTACTAAGCAATGCTCTTTCATTTTTCAACTTAGAGTACAGGCAGTGGTTCTTAGCATACCAGTCAGTATCATTACACTGTACTTGTGCCTCTCAAAGTTCATGTGAGATCAAATGCCACTGTACACTCATAAGAGAAAAGATGGCGTTTTAACTAGTGACTCATTCACAGTAGAATCCCCTGAACACATACACATGTCCCCCACCACCAAAGGGGTTAACTGTGCTATGTGATATTTTTTTATCCCATTTTAATTCATGCTCAACCCCGATCCCCCAAGGAACCCCCCATTTGCAGCTCCTTTTATTACATAAGCAGAGTAATACCCATTTATTTATAAGAATATAATTTCATAATGCTAAAAACCCTTAGTGTATAAAAAGTTAATTAAAATTAGCTGAGAAAAGACTCAAAAGCAGTAGTTTGAAAGGGGAGGTCTAGTGTGCACCATATATGACCAGCTAAAAAACACTGTTTCTAAGGCTGGGAATTGATTAAAAAAACGTAACTAATTAAACGAATAATTGTATGTAATTAATCGTGTCTAAAATTAAAATGTGTAATTATAAAATTAATACATAAGTCATGAAGTAAATACACACTGAATCTCAAAATTAATGTAGAGACAACACAAAGGAATTTAAAAAATTAATGGCACAGTTTAAACTGAAACATTGACCTTAAACCTGAGCTTTTAACAAACTACTACTTGAGCAAGCACAACCTGAATATGAATACCTTCCTAAAAGGTAAGTTGAAAAGAAGGCAATAAAAAAACAAGGCCAATGTATTAATTATCAAATTGGCGTAGCATATGAGACAAAGACGTGTCATAGTAAACTTTAAACAATCTAAATGACTGTTGACATTGAATGCACTGCTAAAGACTGATTTAACTGAAAGAATAAGCATCTCTTAAATGGGCGTACATTGAAATGTGTGTTAAAACTCTGCAAATACTATCCTCAGTTGTTTATCATTATCAACAATTGAAAATTTTACTCTAAGCAAGTGCTGTGTATGCGAACGGCAATCTCCTAGCAGCTTTGGACAGTTTTGCTCGTCTAAGAGATTTAATGCTTTTGGGGTCGGTAGAATTGTGGTGTGCCTTGGGATTTTCTGGATTACAAAAAGTGTGCCAGCACAGAAAAACCTGTCGGAAAACACTGCTCTACTTACAACTTTGCTCCTGGCATTGCACCAGGACTACCACAAACCCCCGTCCCCATCCTCTTTCCTCCCACTCCCCTGCACCTATGTCAGTCAGTATGTATAAATCAAGAAAGTGAACAGCAATGCTACATAGTGACATGTGGCTTATCGTTGTGAACCACATAATACGAAATTTTAAACCTTTAAATGAAAATTACATTTCATTAAATCATTTATGAAATTCCAGTGAAGGGATGGCATCCTGTCCAGAGATCATTCTTGCCTTGCACCCTATGGTTGTTGGGACAGGCGCCACCTGACCCATCACCCTGCTCTGAAAAACATATTTGGTATATGGATACACAGAGTATTGTGTTTTAACAACATGTTAGACTTCCACTTTTTCTGTTTTATTATTATTCATGTGAGAAAATAGATGTTTACGGTGCAAGTGTTCTATTCAGAGCTAAAACATCATAATACAATACAGTAACAACACATTTATATTAGAATTTACTAATTATTTTGTACATGTCATTATTGGAATTGTTTCAAACAGAATATATAATATAAACATAATATTAAACTAATATGTTTATCAGCATAATGTGTGCACAATTCGTAATTAAAATGACACAAACTTTACTGTTTTGGCATGTATCTAACACAATATTTATTCAGTAGGAACACCTAACATCATACTATACTGCTGAATCAGGGAATACATTTGTCAAGTACTTTTACTTTAAGTATATTTTCAAGCAAGTCCTTTCTTTCTTTTGCTTGAGTAGAAACGTCAATTGGATACGTCAGGTTTTACTAGAGTACATTTTTACTCATTTATTTGAATTTTTATATAAGTAAACTGTTTGAGTACTTCCTCCACAATGATTAGACAGTTTACAGTTTACAGAAAGGATGTTTACCTGCTGACAGTGATGCCAGTGCAACAGGCTTACGTATAATGTCAGCAAACTTAAAGAACTAATTATAGATTTCAGAAAGCTTAGAGCACTCCCATCTACAATGTTCTACATGACAGGAAATTCTACTGTGATGGTCAGCAGCTTTAAATTTCTTTGCGTAAATGGACAATGCAAATTTTTGCTGCTGTCAAGAAAGCTCATCATTGACTTTAGGTTACCGAATAACCAGTCATAATAATAAATACTGCACATGTTCTTAACTAGCAGGTGTACCTGATGCTTCCTGGTTTGTGGGCAAGCACTAACTTAATTTTTGGAACAAAATATAACCTATCCCTCTGTGCAAAATTGGGGGGAGATTAGCTAGTATGCATATCCAAGCCAGAGTATTCACTGCTTCCTAGGTTGGGACAACAACTAAATTCTGGAATGAAGCAGAGGTTATGGCCTTCCCCTATAATTAGAAATCGGTGCAAAATTTAGTGGAAATAGGTTCAACAGTCCAAAGCAGGAGACAGAGCTGGAGGTAGCAGAGTTAAAGATGCCAAGATGTGCATTGGGTGTGACGAAGATGGACAGGATTAGAAATGAGTACATTAGAGGGTCAGCTCAAGTTGAATGGTTTGGAGACAAAATCAGAGAGGTGAGATTACGTTGGTTTGGACATGTGCAGAGGAGAGATGCTGAGTATATTGGGAGAAGGATGCTAAGGATGGAGCTGCCAGGGAAGAGGAAAAGAGGAAGGCCTAAGAGAAGGTTTATGGATGTGGTGAGAGAGGACATGCAGGTGATGGGTGTAAAGCAACAAGATGCAGAGGACAGAAAGATATGGAAGAAGATGATCTGCTGTGGTAACCCCTAACAGGAGCAGCCAAAGAAGAAGAAGAAGGTTCAACAGTGTGGATTTGCATACTAGACAGACACACAATCAGCTTTAAATGTTAGACATTGCATATACGGTATGATGCACTCTATCTATACCATTATTTATTATTATTTTTATGTATTTGTCTTTTTGTTGCCGTTTGTATTTTGAGAAGACATGCAAGTAAGAATTTCATTTTACTATGTACATGTTACAGTAAACCTGAACTTGGAAGAAAGTGTTCCACTCTATGTATATACTGTATCTAAAAGTACTGTATATTGAATTTCAGAGCATTTACAGTATCTTTCATATTTACTATATTATTTGTTCTATGATCTGCTTATGCTTATTTTAATTTTTCTGGATTTGAACAAAAAGTGCAGCCATGAATGAAAACACTGTAAGAATGCCCATAAATTAGATATATACTATTGTTTTATATTTACACTTGATATCATCAGGTGCTTTCCAAATACAGCATCTGAAATCTTTTATGTTGGTTTCTTATCAGGAATAACCAACCTGAAATATATCTCACTTGGAGTCAAGCAAAGGTTATATTTTTTTTACTAAAAACTAAAAATCAGCACTTTACTGTATACCTCAACATGTTTCATCATTTCGTGTTGCATCTCTTTTTATACAACTAATTTAGTTTTCCCCATGCTTGAGTTATGGAAAGATATTTAGAGTTTTGCGACATTGAACTCAGGAATCCTGTGTGACCAGTACTACAATGTAAATGTATCTAAATATTGTAGTGGTAATAAATGGTAACTAGCATACTTATTATGAAAAGGCTTCAATGAAATATTTACCACAGTAAAAAACTCGAAAAACATATTTACCACAGATCAAATACCATGAAATTATTTTCAGTGTTTTTCTTAAGTGAAATGACATTCCAACATTCAGTCTCTCCTACTGTATATGCAATTTCAGGACAATAATGTAAACCATAATTGAATATCCCACTACCTATGAAAAATATATGGCAGCATGTGAATTAATTTAACCTTCAGCAGATTTTCAGACCTGCCTTACCAGCAAATGTGCAACATTAAGAATTTCTTTCGCGGAAGCCAAAAATAGTTAGATGGAAGGAAATCCAAAATGTATATTTTGAATTCAGTATATGTTCTTTGTTATAAATATTTTTACTTTGTATATCATTTACAGTATAATGCTTTCAGGTTATGATGGTGATGTCAGTCAGCTGTAGTTTTGACACTCAAAGCTTGCCATTCGTATTGATATTTTTGTGAATGGCAGTGGCAATGTTGTTATCTGCCATTAAGCTTGTTGCTGCAATGTGATAGTCATTGGTGCAAATTGTGACACCATCACCAAGCATCTACTTAGGATGGTAATTCTGGTTGCTCACTATCCTAGTCTTGGGATAATTTCAAAAGAATCAACCTTTGATATGTATCATCAAGTTTATTGTGATATGTCTCTGTTCTTGTTGGTTTGGCTTCAGATCGTCTACTTGAATCATCAGACTCTGATTTTTCCTCTCTTGCTCCCCAAACACTAGGTTTGCTTATTCTTTGATTCTGAGACTGCCTACCCCTTTCAAAATTCCCAGTTCCTTAACTTCTGGTTTCATTTTCTCACAATAATCAGGTGCAGACTTTCAGTTTGTTTATAACAGTATACAGCTCAAAGGTTTCATTGAAGTCAGTCGTCTATCTTCTCTCCTATATATCCTATATAAGAAGCAAGTGTATAGACATATATACAGGCATGAAGATTGGCTGAATGAATCAAAAGGGGCATATGCCAAAGACTAGAGCATAAGCCTGAAGCCTGATAAGCCTGGCAGAGTCTCCACTAGTAACTGAAGAGCCTGAAATTCTATTCGGTGTAAACTGTCAGAAGGGGAAAAGACTATAAATGTTTTTAAAATCAGCAAATGTATTTACTGTTCCAGAATGCAAATGCATGCCATACATATCCACTAAAAAGCAAACCTATCAGAAAAATAAATAACATAATCAATATGTGCATCTAACATCACGTATAACATTGCTTAAAACTTTGTTTCAGAAACTGGTGAAATAAAACACGGGAAATATTCAATTGTCTAAATAGCATAATTAATTTCATTCTGTAGACTGATACTCAGAATCAAGACCCATTCTCAGGTTTAGTATCTTTTGCTTATAAAGAATATGCCAAAACACTTACCGCATAAAACATTATATAACTGCACATTGGAAAATGGTTCAATTTTAGATTTAAAGAAAAATTTTGGTCCATATGCTAAAAACATTGCCTGTAATCAAAAAGAAAAGAAGTCAGAAACACTAGATGCTAAGAAAAATCCATTTTTTATGATAAAAAAATCAGTCATAGTAAAAAGGGTGGACATTGTAGAAGAGGTCTTCGTTGGCATGTGCCAGTGTTGGACTGATTCCTCTGCCTAAGATACCCTCTCTGTTTACGTCTGCATGTTCAACCAGTGTCCAAAGAGATCCAGTTCATTTGACTTGTGACTCAGAATTACATTGGTATGAAACTGTGCTCTGCAATTTACTTGCATTATGTGGTGCTTGCTTCTTTATGCCCATTCTGTGGACAGTGGATTTTATAGCTCTTGAATATTTTAATAGGAGAAGGAATTACATTTTGTAAACACTGACTTTTTTTATTTTTTAGAATTTTTAGGTAAACACATACAAAAGGTCTGTGGATATTTGAACTGTCTTGGTTAGTACTTTTTAGGTGGCTAAGCATGAAAAAGGATTGGCATCCTTAGGATATGAGTGAATCATAGTTGTGTTCATTAACATATTTTTATTTTATATGAATAAAATTAGATGGGATGCAAAAGAGGAACAAGTCACCTAACAGAACTGCTAATTATTTCATTTCAGAGAAAAGTATTGGATGCAATGCATAAAATGTATTAATGCATTTCTACAAGGGTCGTCAATTTTCTGAGTAAATATCATCATGTCGACGAGGACCACAGGGGTTGGGGGAAGAATAATGGGGAATACAAACTACCTCTCTTTATTGTATTGACTGTCATCAAAGGGAACCTCTGACACAAGGGTGGTATGGTCAGTGGAGCACCAGAGTTTACATTACTCTCCATACAGCCTATTGTGTAACACACATGGAGATCAGCATCTCCTGGACCGTTTCCAAGATATTGAATGCTTTCATATTATAATAAAGAATACTATTGTTATGATTATTAGAATTTGATGGTACAAATCTACTTTTTTTTCTACTGCAATTTTTCAGATCCAGTAATTTATTTCATGTTTGATGTAGTACTAGGGTGTTGTACCGTGTTAGCCATTATGAATGTAGAGAAAAGCCAAGCAAAATGACACCTTTTATTGGCTAACTAAAAAGATTACAATATGCAAGCTTTCGAGGCAACTCAGGCCCCTTCTTCAGGCAAGATGAAGCTTGCATATTGTAATCTTTTTAGTTAGCCAATAAAAGGTGTCATTTTGCTTGGCTTTTCTCTACTTTCATGTTTGATGAAATTCACCAAAACCTTACTTTACAGATCTACCAATGCATTTCAAGTCACTGATATTGAAACATGCAAGAAGTACAAATGCAAGCTCTGGAGTAATTTGGAAACTGAATATAAGATCACCAGTGATGTATAGTAGGTAGCATGTGGGTATGCGTATATGTACACAAATGCTTAAAGATTATAAACCAAATTCGAATTGAAAAACATCTACAAGTATAATTTCTATGACAAGTGAACACTTTCCATGCTCACTTTGATTATAACACTAAAGTTCTTTAATCACAAACTTCAATGGTATCACAAGATTTAATTTTCTGTTTGAATGAACAA
Organism: Erpetoichthys calabaricus; assembly: GCF_900747795.2. NCBI lineage: Eukaryota > Metazoa > Chordata > Cladistia > Polypteriformes > Polypteridae > Erpetoichthys > Erpetoichthys calabaricus. The sequence continues at coordinate 132,895,349 of NC_041406.2, forward strand.
TGTAAGGAGGGATCCATAGTTCCAAAATTATCCAAAATAACAATTATTCCAGTAACAAAATATCCAGGCCCACTGCAATGAAACATTTTTAGTAAAGGCTGGCATTAGAATGCATACAATATTATTTGATGTTTCAGAAGGTCTGGACCACTTTCAGTCTGCCTTTTGCCACAAAAGGCTCATTGAGGATGCCATATTAATTGCACTCCATGCCATCCTGGCACACCTGGACAGCAAAAATGCAATGCCAGACTACTGTGTATATACAAAAGCCAGTTAACACTGTGATTCTATCAAGACGGACAACTAAGATCCTTGAAATGAGACTTAATGCCATTCTGTGCAATTATATTTTGAACTTCCTTAACAGCAGACTCCAACATTTACAGACTGGCATCTTTATTGCTTCTTCCACACTAACTCTTAACACAGGCACCACGAACGTTAGTGTGCTGAATTCCATGATTAATTCACTGTTCTCTTCTGACTGTATCCAGACACAGCTCTAATTCCATTGTTACATTTACTAGCGATGCCACCATCTTATGCGTCATCACCAACAACCATAAGTTTGCTTATGGAGAAGAGATCTGTCTCCTGAAACAGTCGTGCTGGGACAATAAACTTTCTATTAAAGTCAATAAAACTAAACTGCTGGTCATAAACTTCAGGAACCAGGAGAAGGACAACAAACTGAACACTGTGAACTGGGTCACTGTCATTGATGACCTAACACAACACATCTCAGCTGCCATTTAAGAAGGCTCACCAACCACTTCCTCAGAAGATACAGTAACAACATTTAGCTAATATTACAAAAACAAAAATATAAGTATTATCTGTGTGGCAGAGACAAATACATTTTGTGTACCTGGTACTACATCGAGCTTTTAAAAATCTCCTTCTTGACTATAGTATGTAAGATAAAAAGATTTTTTCTTATATGTTTTGTTTATTGCATGAGTCTTTTGATTTGATATTGTGATGAATCAATTGAGAACTCAATTACCAACTTAAGAGAAGTCATCAAAATAATGGACCCAAAAGTCTGAAATCTGTAAATAAAACAACTTTAACTTATTGTATGCCGTTTTACCTGCATGCTAAAATGATCGTTGTCGTATCCATGGTTTCCTCCGTTACAAAATGTATAGGAGCCTATTTTCCTAAAAAATGGCAAAAAAACAGATGTCCGTTATTAATACTAATACAAAAACATTAAAACAAGAAAAGCTTTTTTTAAAACCTCACATTTTGGCCTTCTTTCTACTGCTTACCTTACGCAGAAAAAACCTCAACGGCCACATATATTATATTAAATTTGATCCAAATAAATCACATTATTAGTATTTTTTCCATAATGTCATTGAGTATTTTGAAGTTTTGTTTGCTTTTTGGAAAAATTGTAACCACTAACATTTAGTTCTATTTATTAAATAGGGTGTTGTGTCATGTTAGCCATTATGGATACAATGAGAAGTCAAGCAAAATGACACCTTTTATTGGTTAACCAAACCAATTATAATATACAAGCTTTCAAGGCAACTGAGGTCCCTTCTTCAGGTAAGATGTAACAAGAAATGAATTAGAGTAACTGGCCATTCTATGAATATTACAGCCACTTAGTCTATTCTCCCAGTCTGAGCTGTGGAGCAGGGTTGCAAGATGGAATTCTTTTCAAGACGACACATTGAGAACTCCAAAATCACTGGAGGGGAATGTCTTATCATCTGGTGAGTCCAAGGTAGACGTCATAAGAAGAAATTATGAGGGAATTTCCTGTGCACAGCCAATACAACTCATTAATCAAAGAGTTCAGTACCATAGTCAAGCATGGTGGTGACACCAGAATAATATGAGGCTACTTCTATTCAGTGGGGATAGAGGCTCTGGTCAAGTTAGATGGGGATTTGAATAGCAACAAATTAACATACAAAACCTGCTGCTCTCTAGTGGGAAGTTGTAGTTAAAGACTTGTTTTACATTTCATCTTGACAAAGCCAGATCAACCAAGGGGAAAAAAGGACTGGCACAATCAGAGTGTTGACCAAGAATTCTACCTAAACATTGCGGACCCAACTATAGTGCTTTGTGCACAAGAAATTCCTTCAGAATTTGACAATGCCTGGACAGGAAGAACGGGATAAAAGTAGTTAAGAACCTAGTAAACTGACTTGCTGCTGTAACTAAAGCAAAATGTGCTTATACATACACACACACACTTGTGCACATGCACACACACACATATGTTTGGCAATTTTTAACCTATTTCTGCATTTTAAAATAAACCGGTTAAAATTTTTAAACTTAAACATAAGTAAAACACCAGTAATGTATAAATGCTGAATGAATGAATACAAAAATACATTGAAATTAATTCAGTCTTAAAAAATAAGGCTAACCTTGACAGCAACCACTGTGCATCGATGACCAAATTAACATCTTCAATCCTCCTGCTGTTAGCATAGTGATATCTTTTAGGAAGATTTTCTTTCAGAAATGGTTTAAATTTTTGAGTTGTATTTTTACACTGTAAATAAGTAAATAAGAGGGTTAAATCAATTACATCATCATGACAAACAAAAGTGGTATCGCTATACTTGATTAACCCATTTGTGTTCATGACTATATATGCCAATGACCTTGTTCTGCAACTTTCTTCCTTAAAATTTGCTTTGTGGCACACTGAGACAAAAATTTTGAATGTGGTTATCATTTTGTGTCTTTTGTTGTTTAAAGCACAGTGGCTCAGTGGTTAGTACTGCTGCCTCACACATCAAGTTTTTGGCCACAATAGTCTTGCCAAGCCCTGAGATATAATTAAAACACCAAATGCATTAAGAGGATCTTTCCATACCGTCAGTCTTCAACATTTGTACGTTTAACCTTTTGTGACTTTAAGTATCTGCACTATTCCTTTACTTTTGTGCTAGCAGCCTCGCACATTCACGAGGTTCATGGTTATGCACAGTAGAAAAAAAAATAAGAGGTATCTGACTAGAAGCTTCATTGGTCTTGTTCATCCTACTATCGTAGCTTAAAGATCTCCCCTTGCATTTGCTGCATATTTTCATTGTTTTGCTTAAAATATCAAGTTTTATGTTGAAATCATGGCCCCAAAAGTCCTTTGGATGCTAAACCGTAGTGTGCAAAGTCAGTGATGCAGCTTAATGAAAAAACTTCATGCTGAAATGTCAGCTACGAGTTTGACGCTAACAAATTGACCAGCTGGCTAGAGACTTCAAGGCTGCCAGTCCCATTATCGATTTCAGACTCAAGATTAAACATCAACTCACCTCTGCTTTGCTCAAAAACACCAGGATCTTACATGGTAGATGAAGCAGACATAACTGACAAATTAATTTAAGCCGGTGTGTCCCGATCTCCAATACCAGCCATGAAGGACAGAGTGTTGGAAATGATAATAATAATAATCTATAATAATAAAAGGCAAAGTCCTCACTGACTGACTGACTCACTCACTCACTGACTGACTCATCACTAATTCTCCAACTTCCCGTGTAGGTGGAAGGCTGAAATTTGGCAGGCTCATTCCTTACAGCTTACTTACAAAAGTTAGGCAGGTTTCATTTCAAAATTCAAAGTGTAATGGTCATAACTGGAACATATTTTTTGTCCATACACTGTAATGGAGGAGGCGGAGTCACGTATCGCGTCATCACGCCTCCTACGTAATCACGTGAACTAAAAACAAGGAAGAGATTTACAGCACGAGTCACACGCGGGAACGAAGGTAAATGACGTTAATTTTTGACTGTCTTTTAATACTGTGTAAGCATACATATTAACACATGTGCAATTAAACGTGTGCATTTACGGGGTGATTTCTCAGGCTTAAAAGCTCACCTTTTATCACACGCGGGAACAAAGGTAACTGACGTTGTTCACTGTCTTTTAATACTGTGTAACCATACATATTAACACATGTCCAATTAAACGTGTGCATTTACGCGGTGATTTCTCAGGCTTAAAAGCTCGCCTTTTACTAAAAAGGTAAATGCAAAACTATTTTCAATCAGTTTATTGAAACGCTCCCGTTAAGGATTGCAATAACATATTCGTGAGATAAAACAACGAAGTAGGGGGAAATGGAGGAACAGCCGCAAACAGCGAAGAGCAAAAAATTAATTAAACAATTGAGAACGGAGCGAGTTAAGCATACAAGCATGTTCATAAGGGAAACAAAGCACGGTGTAAAACGTAAGTTTAAATTAAGTTTATAGAAACGCTCCTGCTGCGGATTGCAATAACATATTCGCGAGATAAAAGTTTAATGAGAAGACACGAGGTATAAACGAACCACACGCCGTGGCGCAACGTTAGGGGCAACAGTTTCAACCATTCTATGATCTGCTTCTTGCAACTGAAAGACGGCACATGGCGGATGTTAGCCGACTTGCTCACCGCAACGTTAGGGGCTTCAACTATGGCGCTGACGCCACATCTCAGTGCCAACACTTTGCAGACTGTACTTAAAAGACACGCCCTCCTCACTGGACAGTTAAAAACACCAATCAAACTAACGATGACATCAAGTATTACCCAATCAAAACTAGGAAAGGAAGCATCTTCATAAAATGCGTGTGGGATGATTTGCATGAGACGCTGCTTTAAAAAAAAAATGATAAAAAAAATACGGGATAAATCCCGTCCAGTATTGATTCAAAACGGGACAAGCAATTTCATTCTCAAACGCAGCACGATTCCGTATTTTAAAGGACGGGTGGCAAACCTACAGTGCCAGGTAACCACCCGTACAATCACATTGTGATTCAGACTAGGAATGCAATGAATGTAATTACCCCGATCTACATACAAGGCGAAAGTCTTGCAACATTCAAAGATGATGGTTTGGGATAAGTACACCATACAACATAAAAGAGCTTATGAAGCCTTGAACCGAAAAAAGCAAGATCTCACAGATCGTAAAAAAAAAAATAGGAGGTAATGTCGTTTTACTCGCTGTAGATTTTAATCAAACATTACCAGTTATTCCACGAGGGAGACCAGCAGATGAACTCAACGCGTGTTTAAAATCCATGCTTCTCCCACGCTCTGTTATATGTCGCGTGTTCTCAGGTAGGTGCACCAAAATATTTATACATTTAAGCATGTAATGGGCAAACAAAAACTGAGGTATACCCGAAGGCACTGCAGTACTACTTTATGTAACTTTACTTCTTAAATTTTAATGTTTTACTGTTTAATAATTTATACGCTTCTTATATGTTGTTCAAATTCTTTTATCAAAATACCACTGACAGCGCAATGCACGATAACATGGAGTGAATACACCATACGCATCCGCCCACGGCTGCCCTGCTGTGCGCAGATAGGAGTTGATTCTACAATTAAATAAAATAAACATAAAAAGAGTAAAACAATCATCACCCATAAACCGTGTGTGTGTGTATATATGTGTATATATATATGTTGATATGTGGATGTGTATATGTATATATATATATATATATGTAGATATGTATATATATCTGTATATGTATATGTATATATATGTTTATATGTGTGTGTGTGTATTTTATATATATAAAACACAGCAACACTCATAACAATGACAACACAATTACATTGACAATCATGTTACGTTATTTTTAAAATGTTTCCTTTTTTTTTCATAACCTCTTTAACACAGTACTTCTCCGCTGCGAAGCGCGGGTATTTTGCTAGTAATACATAAATAGCTTGCCTTAACGCTAGAAGTATCAAAAATAAGGTAAGTGAGTTGGAGTTGTATGAAGCAGAGCATAATTATGATATTATAGCAATAATGGAAACCTGGCTAAATAACAAAGATGGGGATGAGTGTAACATAGAGGGATACACATTTTTTAGGAAGGATAGACAGAATAGAAAAGGAGGTGGGATTGCTGTTTATGCCAAACAAAATTTAAATGTAAGTTCTCTTCAGTTGGATGATGAGCCCCATCTTAGTGAGGACATGTGGCTTCGCCTGGAAAATATTAGGGAAATAGGTCTTATTTTAGGAGTGTGTTATAGACTACCCAATTCAGACAGTAATTTCAACACACATCTTTTTAGTAATATCAAAAAGGCAGGTTTACAGGGAGATATTATAGTCATGGCGGACTTTAATTATCCAAATATTAACTATGATAACCTTGCAGATGGAGGAGCACAAGAGCAGGAGTTTTTAGAAGTAATCTGTGACTGTTTTCTAACACAGCATGTTAAAGCACCAACACGGGGTGATGCCTGCCTGGATTTAGTATTTGATAATAATCAGGATAGAATTGAGGGAGTAGAAGTAATTGAACCACTAGGGTTAAGTGACCATAATGTAATACAATTCTCAGTATTTCATAAGAGTACAGATGCAAAGACTAAAATTGTTAAGTTGAACTTTGGTAGGGCTAATTTTGACTAGATGTGACATTGTCTAAGTAGGATACACTGGGATAAGCTTTTAAGTGTAGAGACAGTCGAGGAGCAGTGGAACAGGTTTAAAAATGATTTACATGTAATGCAGGACAGATACAGACCTAAATTTGGAATTAACAGGAAATTTAAAAAAAACTCCACATTGGATTAATAAAGATTTTAAAAAGAAGTTGCAAAAGAAAAAAACTGCTTTATAAAGCATATAAGACTAATGACTGCAAAGTGAATTGTAGAGCGTATGAGAACATGACAGCAACCATTAAGAAGGATATCAGGGAGGTTAAAAGACAGTTAGAGGAATAGAGCAGATAAGGCGAAAGAAGACCCTAAGAGATTCTTTCAGTATTTTAGTAGTAAAAGAAACAGTCAAGGAGGAGGTCAAGTGCATCAGAAATAGTAAAGGGGAATTAAAAAGATACAGACAGTGAAATAGCAGATGCCCTAAACTTACATTTTTCTGAGGTGTTTACAAGTGAGCAAGTTGATAACCTCTCAGAGGTAAACGCGACTACTAAGGAGGTACTGAGGGATTTGGAAATTGTAGAGGGAGAAGTACTGCTGAGATTAAACAGGCTGAACAAAATCACCAGGATACAGATAATATCTATCCTCGAGTTCTTAAGGAGGCTAGCGAGTACATATATAAACCCTTGACACATATTTTTAGGAAGTCACTGCACACTGGAGAGATTCCGAAGGACTGGAAAATGGCAAATATAATCCCATTATATAAAAAGGGTGGCAGAGCAGATCCAAGTAACTATAGGCCAGTAAGCTTAATATGCATCACAGGAAATTTAATTGAAGGAATTATTAAGGATACGATTGAGCAACACCTGGCAAGGACAGGAGTTATTCTGAACAGTCAGCATGGGTTCAGAAGAGGGAGGTTGTATTTTACTAACATGCTGGAATTCTCTGAGGAGGCAACAAAAAGATACGATCAAAGTGGAGCATATGATATTATTTATTCTGACTTTCAGAAAGCATTTGATAAGGTGCCACATGAGAGGCTGGGCATCAAATTAAAAGAAGGGAGAGTTCAGGGTGATGTTTTTAGATGGGTGCAGAATTGGCTCAGACACAGGAAGCAGAGGGTGATGGTGCGAGGAACCTCATTAGAATTGGCCGATGTTAAGAGTGGTGTTCCACAGGGGTCAGTGCTAGGGCCGCTGCTATTTTTAATATATATAAAAATATAGATCTAGATAGGAATATAAGTAACAAGCTGGTTAAGTTTGCAGATGATACCAAGATAGGTGGATTAGCAGATAATTTGGAATCCGTTATAGCATTACAGAAGGACTTGGATAGCATACAGGCTTGGGGAGATTTGTGGCAGATGAAATTGAATGTCAGTAAATGTAAAGTATTACACATAGGAAGTAAAAATGTTAGGTTTGAATACACAATGGGCAGTCAGAAAATCGTTATTAGAAGGATTTAGGAGTCATAGTGGACTCTAAGCTATCGACTTCCCGACAGTGTTCAGAGGCCATTAAGAAGGCTAATAGAATGTTAGGATATATAGCATGGTGTGTGGCGTACAAGTCCAAGGAGGTTCTGCTCAACCTTTATAATGTACTGGTGAGGCCTCATCTTGAGTACTGTGTGCAGTTTTGGTCTCCAGGCTACAAAAAGGACATAGAAGCGCTAGAAAAGTACCAGAGAAGAGCGACTAGGCTGATTCCAAGGCTACAGGGTTTGAATTATGAGGAAAGATTAAAAGAGCTGAGCCTATACAGTTTAAGCAAAAGAAGATTAAGAGGTGACATAATTGAAGTGTTTAAAATTATGAAGGGAATTAGCACAGTGGATCGAGACTGTTATTTTAAAATAAGTTCATCAAGAACATGGGGACACAGTTGGAAACTTGTTAAAGGTAAATTTCACACAAACATTAGGAAGTTTTTCTAGGTTTTACAGAGAACCATAGACACTTGGAATAAGCTACCAAGTAGTGTGGTAGACGATAAGACTTTAGGGACTTTCAAAAATCGACTTGATGTTTTTTGGAAGAAATAAGTGGATAGGACTGGCGAGCTTTGTTGGGCTGAATGGCCTGGTCTTGTCTAGAGTGTTCTAATGTTCTAATTTTATTTATATAGCACCTTTCCCATGCTCAAGGTGCTTCACAGAGTCTCAGAAAAAAAACAGCAGGTATATGTAACATTGGATACAAATGTTTCCTGAATAGAACGTTAAAACAGATAGATACAGAATATATAAAAGTATTAAATAGAATAAAAGACAATAAACCTGAGTAACATACTAATTCAATACTAAAAGAAAAGCCTAGCAAGTAACATCATTTGTGATGTAACACACACACACACAAATTACACTGAGCATCTGGAAAAGAGAGGAAGACTGAAAGAAGGTGTAGAATGTCAGGTTAAGTTAAAAGCCTTCCTAAACAGATGAGTTTTAAGTTTTTTTTTAAAAAAAGAATGAATTGAGTCAGCAACTCTAATTAATTTTGGGAGGTCATTCCAAAGTCTGGACGCTATACAGCTGAAGTCCCTGTCACCCACAGAGTGCAGGTTAGTGTGGGGCACAACAACATTGCCAGAATCATAGGACCTTAGTGGGTGAACAGGAGCATAGTGTTGGAGAAGGTCACTGTTGCAGTCCAGTGCGACTGCAAGGTCAGTTAAAGCTTGGTAAGTTAATAATAGAATTTTATGTTCAATTCTATAAGACACAGGGAGTCAGTGAAGGCAAAGAAGGATGGGATGGGTGTTGTGTGTTTGCTGTTGCTGGTTCGTGTTAGGACTCTTGTAGCAGAGTTTTGAATGAACTGGAGCTGTGATACAAGATTAGAGGCAACACCTTCTAGTAGGGAGTTACAATACTTTCTCAGCATTGGGAAAAGAGAGGAATGAGTGAATACTGGATATGTTATGGAGGTGAAAGTAAAAAAAGTTTCTTAATGTGGTTTATAAGAACGGAATAATGACACCAAGATTCCTTGCATCAGAAGAAGGTCTAATGAGTTCACCGTCAAGAGTGACTGAGAAGGAGCTAATTTTCTCAAGCTGTACTTTAGTGCCACTTTGCAGGAGCTCGGTTAATTTTAGAGAGTTCTGCTCTATCCAGGTTTTAATTTCACTAAGGCAAGTTTTGAGGTGAGGAAGCTCTGATGAAATTTAGCTTTTAACATTGAAATAGAGTTTAGGTTCATCTGCATAAAAATGAAAACCCAGTCCAAAGCTACAAATAATATGGCTAAGGAGAAGCATATAAATACAGAAGAGCAGAAGGCCAAGGATAGAGCCCTGAGGAACTCCTTGTGTGACTGGTGCTGAGCTGGACCTGCTGTTGCCAACACTAACAAACTCTTGCCTGTCAGTCACATAAGACTTAAACCTCTGGAGGGCAGTGCCAGAGATACACCAAATTTTCTAAATTCTGGATAGTAGAATTGTCATGTCTGACAGTGTTGAATCCTGCACTAAGATCTAACAGAATTAATATGCAGGTTTGTCCAGAGTTTGCTGTCATAAGCAAATCATTGGTTATCCAAAGCAGAAAAACTTAGTTGTGCCCTGAAGTCAGACTGAGAGAGTTCATTCAAAATTATTAGAAGTTAACTAATTGGTGAGTTGGGAGGCAACAACATGCTCAAAAGCCTTTGACAGAAAACGTAAGTAAGTGAGAGATGGACTGAAAACTGTTAAGATTGTCAGCATCAAGACCAAACATTTTTAAACTGGGGTTACAGAAGTGATTTTAAAAGTGCCTGGTACAAAGCCAGTGTCAAGTGATGTATTTATTATTGTTGCAACAGATGGGATTATGGGATGAAGGCAGGATTTAAGAAGGTGTGGTGGGGATGGGGTCCAGTACACAAGTAGTTGGCCTCATCTTACAAAGCAGGTCATTAACAAATGCAGATGTGACTGGTGACAATTTGGAAAAAAGCTGTATGGAGTGGGAAGACAGGGAAAGATATAAATGGATGACGGATTTATGTTGAATTATTCAGATGTTTAATTTTATTACTGAAAAGTAGAGGACTTTTTCACAGGCTTCAGTAGAGGAGGTAATTGTCCCAGATGCAGATTGAAGTAGTTTATTAACTACAGATAACAAAACTCTCAGGTTATCATGACCACTTACTATTATTTTGCTATAATGTGTGTTCTTGGCTGCAGTTAGTACATCCCTGTGAGCCCTTTGAAAGCCTGGATGTGCACAGTGAGGTCAGTCTTGTGTGTCATTCTCTCAAGGTGTCTGCCAGCTGCTTTCATAGACTGTAATTCTGAATTATATCATGGAACTCAGTGCTTAAAAGAAACCTACTTATGCTTTAAATGAGCAGTTTTATCTAGTGCTGAAAGAAGGACTGAGTTTTAACAAGAACTATCTAGCATTGATGGAATAGGTGAAGATTGAAAAAGATCAGAAATAGAACTAGTAAGGATAGAGGGACAGGTATTTTTGTGGTTTCTGAAAGAAATTTGACATTTACAAGTAAGAGGAGGGAGAGGTAATGAGACAATGAAAAGTACTGCTTTATGATCATAGAGTCCCAAATCACTGCTCTATGTTGCTGACAGACAAGTCAGATGTGCAGATCAGGTGCCATATATGACCACCAGAGTGAGTAGGAAAATCAACATGTTACACCAAGTCAAAACAGTCCAGTAAGGATAGGAATTTATTTCTCAGTATATGTACTAATGTCAATATGGATGTTGAAATCACCGGGAAGAATGACTCTCTGTGAAAGGGAACTTAAGTGGGTCAATTATTCAGTCAGATCAGATAAAAAAGACTCATTGTATTTTGGTGGGTGATAGAGAACAATGAGTAAGACAGGACCTGATTTTATTATTAGTTTAAGAACTGGACACTCAAAAGACATCCATTATAATCCAGTCCATTCCCGGCTCCTAGATCACCATGGTACAAAGAAATGTGGCTGAGAACCCAGTCAAGGGAAAGTACATAAAGTCTATTAAAATAAATCCAAATCAGTGCAGTTCTAGTCAGATGCATCCATGAACTATACATACAGTAAAAAGTGAGAGAAGTGCAAAACGTTTAATGCAAATTTTAATAAAAAGTGATGTTAATGGGCAGGAGTGGCAGCAACATGCGTGTACCAGCGTCCCCTACCCAGACTTGGATCTTCTGTTTTGTTCTGTTCTGACAGCAGTAACCAAAGTGTTTTGTTTTTTTTTAAATTGAGATATTAATATAAAAGGTCACAGAATTCTAGTGAATGACAAGTGAGAGAAAATATTTTTTTGCATGTTACTGATTGTATTTTGTGTACAGAATTTTTTGGGTATTTCATGGTTACTTTGTTATAAAAAATGCATATTACGAAAAATAGTGTTATAAAAATTCTATGCAGAAAGGTGTATTTTGAGCAATCTCTATCAAAAGATTAAAATTTTTGGTGATCGCAGAAACTTAACTCTCTGTTTCAAATAGGTTCAATGTATTTACATTCATGTTTTTGATTTTTGAGTAATTTACCTAGAAATATAACCCTTGCAAAAGTTGAATGTATTTTGTTGATCTGAACAGGTGTTATTGACCAGAACAGCCATACAACCTTTTGGTGTAAAATGTATATTTGCTTTGTTCATTTGAGATGAACCATTTTGATTACCTGGGATACTTTTCTGCTACGTCAATCTTTCTCTGTAACTTTCATACAAGATACAGTATGATATGAAAGGCAGTTCACCTGCATACCTGTTGGTTTAGTTAATAATGCATTCTATTCCGATTCTAAGCTTTTCTTTAAGGTTATCATACTATAACAAATGTTATCCTACTTAATTCACAAAATGATTTAGTTGTTTTGTCCTGTTTCTTCTTCTTAAAGAATAATTCACTCAACCTAAAATGCAGGTACTAAATGTTTTCTAACTCTTTGCTTTCCACTATCAATAATAGTAAACCTCTCTTCAATAAAATTATAAGTCTTGTAAAAAGTTTTGATCACAAAGTCTTAAACATATTCTTATACAAATCTGATTAAACTTTCAAATAATTTCCACAAAGAATAGCATAAAGTTCTTTTATGATATTAGATATTTACATGTTTTAAATATTTCAGGAAAATATATATTTCCATAACTGTGCAATCAGTTAAGGCTAAACATTCACCAAGTTGTTATATGCAGTACCTAAAGCAGAAATACACTACATTAGATAACTTGTGCATTCTTGAATATAGGATGTACAGTATGTCTGTATTAACAGGGTACGAGGGAGAGTGGTCATTTTTTTTTTTTTTTTTTAAAGGTTGGATGCCATTGGCAGAAACTTAGAGAACACACGGACAGCAGACTTTTGTGGAATATGGTGAGGTGAGGTTTAAAGATATTTAAATATTTGGGACTGCACAGTGTGACTGCTTTTTTTATTACCTTTTCCAGTAGTTTTTCACAAACCAGGCAACTGTTGATTCTCTATTATTTGCTCCTCTACCTAATTTGGTTTTGTCTGCAAACTTAACCACTTTTTTTGTTTATGTTCTTGCCCAGATTGTTTATTTTCAACTCTGATCCCTAAGGAAAACCACTTTTAATATCATCTAATTGTGAAAAACATAACCCACCTATACATCGAGTCTTGAATTCCTGCTCCTTTTAGTTTAATCACTAATCTTTCATGCGGTATCTAATGAAAGACTTCTAAAAATCAAAATATATGAAACATGGCTTCTCCAGCTGAACCCACAGTAACTATTTGCTAATACCACAGTTCTTAACATGTGCTGCTTGACCTTTTCCTTAATAATTGGTTCCATTAATTTAGCTGTGTTGCACATTATGCTTACTGGACTATATTTACTTGGATCAGGCTGATCACCGTTTTTATTCCATTTGATAACATTTGCTAGCTTCCAGTCTTGAGGGGTTTCCTCACTCTGCAGAGATTCTTAAAAATATGCTTCAGTGATTTACATTTGTACTCATCAACTTCCTTAAGGACTCTACGATAAATATTATCGGGTTCTGGGGATTTGTTTGATTTCAGAATATTTAAACTAAGCACTATTTCTCCTTACGTAATTTCTATATGTCGTCATCTGGACGACAGCACCTTGTTGTGTCCGGATCTCGGCTGAAGTCTAGGGGAGATGGAGCTTTTTCAGTTGTTGCTCCTAGGATTTGGAATTACTTGACTCTGCACATCAGGTCTTCATCCTCGATTGAGGTTTTGAAAAGTCAGCTTAAGACCTACTTGTTTTCTTCTGTCTTTCATTGTGTATGATGGGATTGTGGTGGATGTTACAATTGGTTGTTTTATTCATCTGCTTTTGCATGATTGTTTGTATTGTGTTTTTTTAATGCTTTTTTGTTCAGCACTTTGGCTGTTTTAAATGTGCTTTTATAAATAAAAAATCTAATCTAATCTATATCACTAAGTTCTTCCTTAACTCTATGAGGGCTAAATATTTTTTCTCAAAAAAAACAGTTTCTGAAAAGCAATGGTTTCACACAGAAATCAACATAAAACGTCTGTTGCTGCATGCTGTGGCTGCCAGTTTGCCAAGAATATGCAGCAGGCCTGCGGCCAGGCTGTCGCTGTATGGCTGGGACACGGTCGCAGTGCATTGCAATCTGGTTTGTACCTCTTATCATTGTTAAGTGGCAGTCCACCCTGTCGAACATTGTCAGTACAACGATTAGCTGGGGACCAGTCTGCTGAAGCTGGAACCTCACACTCATTTGCAATCACTTGTATCAAAATCTGAGTCTGACAAGTCATAGTCCAGTTAAGAGATAACAGGCAAAACGTCGTCCATGGAGTATTTTGCTTGACGCATTCGCTTTGATCTCTTGCCAGATGTCAGTGCCATTTTTGCTGTTGTTTGCGCCTTGCTACTCATGCGAGCGCAGGAAATCTCGGTCAAACCAATGAATCTAACTTTCCTTCTAGCAACGAGAGTCCAACTAAAACATAACAGTTGGTTTTGTCACAGTTTACAGTCAATTACCATCGTCAACTCCTCCTTTTGACAAAAGTTGACATCAGCCCTGAAAGAGTTAATAGTTATTGTTACTTTTGGGTGTAAACTTGCTGCTAAGTTACTGTCTGAGCTTTGTAGTTTGCCCTTACCTAATACTCTTCACAGCCTCTTTTAACATTCTTTAACAGCTAAAATATTAAAATAATCTCTCTGGGCCATCTTTCAACCTTTCTATATTGATTCTCTCCAACTACCTTTTAGCTTTTCTCTAATACCCTTTTAAATTCTCATGTTCCCTAGAGTTAGTGCTGGAGTCATTAGCCTTACAAGCACAATGGAGTTCTCTCTTCTTACTGCTTCTGTAGTTTGTGATAAACGTCTCCAGCATTATACACAAAAACCTGCCTCACCAACTCAACCGTCTCCACACCTAAAAGTGTATCCCATATTATCTCTGTGAAAACACTGTGAAATGTATTATATTATGATCACTAAATCCTAATGGCTCAATCACATCTATTCCTTGATTTCTATCCTGATTATCATATTCAACAAAATCATTGGGACTCAGATGGAAACTAGTTAAAGGTGAAAGTTTTCCTTCACATAGAAAATTGTAGATGCAATGGACATTGATGGGCTGCTGAACTATATATTTGTGAAAGTGTGTGTGTATATACACTTACCAGCCAATTTATTAGATACACTTTGTTATTACTGGGTCGGACGCACTTTTGCCTTTAGAACCTCCGTAATTCATCCATCCATCCATCCATTTTCCAACCCGCTGAATCCAAACACAGGGTCACGGGGGTCTGCTGGAGCCAATCCCAGGCAACACAGGGCACAAGGCAGGAACCAATCCTGGGCAGGGTGCCAACCCACCGCAGGACACACACAAACACACCCACACACCAAGCACACACTAGGGCCAATTAAGAATCGCCAATCCACCTAACCTGCATGACTTTGGACTGTGGGAGGAAACCGGAGCGCCCGGAGGAAACCCATGCAAACACAGGGAGAACATGCAAACTCCACGCAGGGAGGACCCGGGAAGCGAACCTGGGTCTCCTAACTGCGAGGCAGCAGCGCTACCACTGCGCCACCGTGCTGCCCCCCGTAATTCATTATGGCATAAATTCAACAAGATGCTGGAAACATTCCTCAGAGATTTTGGTCCATATTGACATGATAGCATTACGCAATTGCTGCAGATTTGTTGGTTGCACATCCATGATGCAAATCACCTATTAATCCACATCCCAAAGCTGCCCTATTGGATTGAGATCTGGTGACCGTGGAAGCCATTTGAGTACAATGAACTCACTGTCATGTTCAAGAAACCAGTTTGAAGTAGTCTGAACTTTCTGACATGGTGTGTTATCCTGCTTGAAGTAGCCATCACAAGATAGGTACACTGCTGTCATGAAGAGATGGACATGGTCAGCAACAATACTGAGGTAAGCTGTAGCATTTAAACAATGCTCAATTGTTACTAAGGGGCCCAAAGTGTGCCAAGAAAATATTCCCAACACCATTACACCACCACAACTAAACTGAAACTTTGCTACAAGGCAGGATGGATCCATGCTTTCATGTTGCTGACACCACACCTGGCGTGGTCTCCTGCTGCTGTAGCTCATCTGCTTTAAGGTTTGATGTGTTGCATGTTCAGAGTTGCTCTTTTGCACACCTTGGTTGTAACAAGTGCTTATGTGAGTTACTGTTGCCTTTCTATCTGCTTGAACCTGTCTGTCCATTCTTCTCTGACCTCTGGCATCAACAAGGCATTTTTGCCCAGAGAACTGCCATTCACTGGATATTTTCCGTTTTTTGGACCGTTCTCTGTAAACCCTAGAAATGGTTGTGTGTGAAAATTCCAGTAGAACAGCGGTTTCTGAAATACTGAGACCAGCCTGTCTGGCACCAATAACCATGACACATTTAAAGTCACTTAAATCGCCTTTCTTCTCCATTCTGATGATCAGTTTGAACTTCAGCAGGTCATCTTGACAGTGTCTACATGCCTAAATGGTTGAGTTGCTGTTTTGTGATAGGCTGATTAGACATTTGCATTAACAAGCAGTTGAGCAGGTGTACCTAATAAAATGGCCAGTGAGTGTACATTCATTTGAAATAAAATATAATATAATTGTTTCCTACTTACTGTTAGATTTCCCACAAGAAGCTCAGGATCGACTGTAAATAGAATAATAAAGACCATAGTTAAAACAAACCATTATGTAGTAATTATTATCGTAACATGGGTTGTTTTATCAGTACCCACATCAATAAATATGCTTGGGACTACAGCATATGTGAAGTGTGCTGCTGTTATAATGTTGAACACATTGTTTTCTGTATGGACTTTAATCAATGGATCAAATCTGCACTGCTTCTGTTCGTGGTGTAAGCTACCATTACCATGTATATCATATTTATTATGCAATTTGCACTTTGCATTGATTTACGGCAAAAAAATACCACAATTTAGACTACCTCTTAATTTGAAATGGAGTATAATTACACCATCTTTTGATTATTCAGGATGTGTGCTTTTAATTAAATGTAATCGTTGAATTCACTATATTTTTATTAACTAATGTTGTCTTATTTTAATCTCTTACTTTGTCTTTTATTTTTCTTTTCTTCATTATGTAAAACAATTTGAGCTACTTTTTTGTATGAAAATGTGCTATATAAATAAATGTTGTTGTTGTTGTTGTTGTCACCTCATTCAAGTCCCCAGCAGATCAACACTTCAGGTCAAGTCTGGTCAAGCGCCTGTATTTATTTTATAGCAGTAAGAGCACACTGCACAGACTGAAAAGACAAGCCACTACTTTTGCACAGTAATTACTATTTACTTTTTTTATTTACTAGTGTGCTTTTCTTTGTTTGTTTGTTTGTCTGAAGGTTATGTGCCACAGATCATTAAGATCTGGATTACAGTGAATGAAGATTTTAATTATACAAATCATAATGAAAGATGTAGCAAAACGAAAATTGCCACGGGATTTTCAGTCTGTGCAATTTATTGCCATTCAGAGTATCACAAACTGGATCTCTGTAGATGAACAGTTACTTTTGTTGATTGTTGTTTTAGAGAACAAGAGCAGAAATACTGAAATATATTGTTTTGCTTTAGTGAAATTGCTGATACTGCTCACAGCATTTTATTGCGGACATAAACATAATTAAATATTCATAAACATTCATTCCATTTTGCAATTTATAGGCATTTCCTTATCAAGCTATTTTAGAATATTTTGTCTTACACATGAAACACTTAATTCTTAAAATATGAAGTTTTTCTGCTGAATTATTCTGATTAAAACATTTAAACTTCCCACTGATAAAGCAACTGAGAACAGTTTAAAAAGCAGAAAACGAAGGTATGTCGCCAAAAATCATGTCAACCAAATATAAATATCATATATTGTAGAAGGGCGGCACGGTGGCGCAGTGGGTAGCGCTGCTGCCTCGCAGTTGGGAGATCTGGGGACCTGGGTTCGATTCCCGGGTCCTCTCTGCGTGGAGTTTGCATGTTCTCCCCGTGTCTGCGTGGGTTTCCTCCGGGCGCTCCGGTTTCCTCCCACAGTCCAAAGACATGCAGGTTAGGTGGATTGGCGATTCTAAATTGGCCCTAGTGTGTGCTTGGTGTGTGGGTGTGTTTGTGTGTGTCCTGCGGTGGGTTGGCACCCTGCCCAGGATTGGTTCCTGCCTTGTGCCCTGTGTTGGCTGGGATTGGCTCCAGCAGACCCCCGTGACCCTGTGTTCGGATTCAGCGGGTTGGAAAATGGATGGATGGATGGATATATTGTAGAATAAGCATGTATATCATTTCTTAGTAGCTGCTTAAATCCACAAGAATGCAAAATGCAGTGTACACTCTGCATCCCAGACTGTAGCAAAAAAGGCAGAAAGACACTTTAAGTCAAGTGCACTCTGGGAATGACACAGATAACATAACTGACATTATGACAATATCATGATGACACAGATCATATATGGGTAACTGGCGGTTCAAACCTGGTCTGTTTCCCTCTCTAATCTGATCTGCAAAATAGTTGAAGCAGTAAGAATATAACCTGCTCAACCTTTCCTTTAGGAACATTAACGCTACAGTAAGTGAAACAGCCTCCATCAGCAAAAAACTGCAAAACAAAAGATTAAGTTTGAATATCAACTGAGATGGAAAAGTAATTAGTATTTTACATAATTCAGATAGAAGTCATAGCACATGATATGCCCAAAGCTAATCTTTTTAAGTAAAGATACTGTCTTCTATGCCATTGTGGTCACAACAGAAATAAACATGCAGAGTGGATGCCAGAGATACCATAGTGATCTAGAAAAACAAGCTAAAAACACTTTAATTGGTAAAAGCAAAAAAAGACATGTTCTAACGACAAAACTGCAGACACAGTGTGCACAGTTCAAATAACAAAGGCTTTTGCCGGCAATAGCATTGGTAAAAGATTTAAGATCTGTGTCCCTCTCTTGCTATACTGTGCAGTGACTCTGAATTTATAACATGTTACCAGCATGTTGGGCGTAAACTGAAAGATGAAATGAATGACTGACTGAATTATTTTCTTTATTTATGGATGAAAAATGCAGATGTGTGCAACACTAGCCAGTAAAGCATCTAAATTTGGGAAACTAAATTTGTCACGTTAAAGGGAATAAAAAAGCATGTTTGCATTTTTGCTGCTGTGAAGGAATATTTTTTTGTTGTTTAGCGGATTTAATAAACTTCCAGCCACTGTAACTGGTGAAGCAGCATCAGTGCCAGGACAGATCTCTGAATTTACTGGTCTGCTAAAACAAAGTGGGATTGACCTTCTAGTTGTGAACTGTTTACAATTCTAGGAATACCTTTGAGCAAAACCCTTTGACTTCATTCAAGTCATGGCTGTGGCAACAGGGAAAAAGAGCTCCTCCTCACATAAGACGTGTGAGTTTTTTGGATGCATACTAAGATTAGACGGAAGGAAATGTCAGCAAAAATGTTTTTTTTCATGTATAGCAAAATCGTTTTTTTGTATTGTTTTTATGTAGAGCATAATTTGGAGAAGTTTTTTTTTTTTTGTCAAACAACATGTAACAATTAATTTATTTGATCAACAACTACAGGCCAAAATCAAACTTATATTTTCAATGTTTTGTTAATTGGTTTAAAAGTGATTCTGTTACAAGATCAGTTGAGAAACCTGCATTTTTACATGCATCCATGCGAAAGATTTTTCTGTTTGATACAAACTTCCACTATTGATGTTGACATATTGTCAGTAGTACATATACAAGAAATCACAATAAAGTATTACACTGGTGTTGCATGAAGTACTGTACTGTGGACCTTTGTGTGCCAAGGGCGTGCAATGATACATTCATTATTTTAATTACATTTTCAGAATTTTTTAAGTTGTGTTGGTCCTGCATTATAAATATATTTTTCTTTGGGTTAAATATTCTACATCATCCATTCATTCATAAGCCTGCTTAGTCTAGTCAGTTTTGGACAGAAGTTCTGGCCACGTTGGGTGGCTGTACCTTACTGGACAGATTTCTGTGCACACCAACACTTGCATGTCAGTTTGGGGGTAACCAATCAACTTAACACGTGTTTGAGCTGCAAGAGGAAAATCGATTGACACAGTGAAGAGTGTGCTTGGAAACAAACTCCACGACTCTAGAGATGCCAAGCAGTTACCCACTGTACTTTTTTTTTTTTACTTACATGGCTTCTGAAGATCTTTTTGTCTGATTCTGCTGAATGCTCCTTCATATACAAAAAGGTCATTGACATTATGAATATAATTATTTAGATATTCCATTCTCTCACAGCTCGTAGCATCCATTCCTGTGAAGAACAAAAAATAGTGGTATAATAAACTGTGAAAATTAAGCCATATGCTCATCAGATATACATATCAGAAATCTAAAGGTAATGCAGAATTTCATTGTGAAGCAGGAACATCTCCATTTAGGGCTCAAATATGCAGCATGATTAATACTCAACAAAGAACCTTTTAAATGAGTTGTCTTTAAATATGTAAATAACCAGAACATGTTCTTGCCTTACTTACAATAAATTCTCTGTTGGAAATGTTATATATTGTAATGTAAAATAAATGTCATTTAACTTTTTCAAAATATGGCTTCTAAAGGATTTGCATGCCAATAAAAGAGAATTCTTACATCTTAACACTATGAGTCATGGCTGGAGACAAGAGATTAAAACTGCTGGAAATGGCAGGGTGCTAAGCCAATACATATGACAACACCAGAAAGAAAATTAGAAACATCAGTTTAGCAAATTCTGGCATCATAATAGACTATAGTGGGAAAAAAACAACTATAGCCCAGACATGTGTCCTCTCAGCAGCACTCTCACATCTACTCTATCCATGTAATGTTATCTACTATATCTTTATCCATCCATCCATTTTCCAACCCGCTGAATCCGAACACAGGGTCACGGGGGTCTGCTGGAGCCAATCCCAGCCAACACAGGGCACAAGGCAGGAGCCAATCCTGGGCAGGGTGCCAACCCACCGCAGGACACACACAAACACACCCAGCACACACTAGGGCCAATTTAGAATCGCCAATCCACCTAACCTGCATGTCTTTGGACTGTGGGAGGAAACCGGAGCGCCCGGAGGAAACCCACGCAGACACGGGGAGAACATGCAAACTCCACACAGGGAGGACCTGGGAAGCGAACCTGGGTCTCCTAACTGCGAGGCAGCAGCGCTACCCACTGCGCCACCGTGCCACCCACTATATCTTTATGAACAATTAAATCATTTTTCTCATAACCTGCTTTGCAGTAACTGATACTACAGAGTTGGCTTTCTTTTTTCCTTCTTGTAACAGATAATTCTACTGCCTATGGCTAAATGGCTCCAACACCATATATTTTTTCCTATCTAACTAGTCCATTTATTGTACAGTTGATTATACAAATCCCTCCATCAATATGTATTATTTAAATTAGTATGTTATTAGTCTGGGTAAAATGTACAGCTTATATCTGCCAACATTACTAATAAATTCATAAAAAAAATCATTGCTTAAATTAAACATGGTAAGGAAATATTCTGCTAAGTGGATGATCATGAAAGAGTCCAGGGAGATATTAATTCAATTGAAAATTGGAATGGCTCGGTTTGTGTGGAGCATTAAGGTATGTTGAATTTGGAAGCCAGTTCTCAAAAGACAGGCATGAGTCAGCAACACCCAGATAACAAGAGTGTAGTTCTGGCATTTCAGTCAAATGAAAATGTAAAAAATTAAACATTTCAGCCCTAGTACAAATATCATCCATTTGGATAAGAACCTCAGTACTGAGGCAAATATGTTTCTTTTAACATTTTGTCTTTATGAGAAGTTATTAGGAAATGTGTAACTGCATTCAATTTTGAGCTGATGGCACTTAAGTTATTAATAAATCACATATATCTGAGTGAAAAAGAACTTTAAATTGCTTTTTAAAATAAAAAAATAAATTAGTGTGTGGATGTTCATATAATAGAAAGACTAATAACATTTAATTTCACAAGTTTAGAATTTAAAGTTTAGTAAGAGTAAACTGTCTTTTAAACTTTACTTGATGCAATATATGAAGGAGCTACTCACATGACTTGTAGCAAAGCAAACTGTGATGCTTTACTGCCATGACATCGTTATTGGGGCTTCTGAGGCTTTAGCCCCTGATATTAAAGATTCCATGCTACGTTCTGACATGCATAGACAACTCCAACAGGGACAACACCCCATCCTGCTCTTCAGTTTAACGTACTGTATATGTAGGACTAACAGCATTACTGGGCCTAAGCCCCTAATAAGTGTTTCTTCCCATCACTACTTGTTCCTACAGTAGGTTTGGAAAGGCATGTGTTGTATCTTTAGCCAAGCACGTACTTTTATTTTACCTGATTTCTGAGAATATTGAGCAAGGAATTAGTTTTCATGAGAGAACTTCCAACATTATGCGAAGCCAAAATACCATTTAGAGATATTGTGCATTTAAAGTTATATTTATGACTAAATCATTTACTGATATCTTCCAATGCAATTAAGATAACCAAAAATCTATTGAACATATTGGTATACATTTGATATAACTATATTTTTAAATCATTTTTAAATATTTTCAAATTATTATATATATCACAACATTAAGATACCAATAAAAGGAAGATTTTAATTCCAATGTGTTATTGCAAGGTATCTTACTGTTTTCATTCTAATAACTATTTTACCAGATCCCTGTAGATTTAAAGATACCTTTAAATGATTTAAGGATATTTTAACTGATTTCCAGACACTTAAATAAATTACAGATATTTTGAAATTATTAACAAATATCTTTAAAGCACCTCTGCACATTTAAAGATATCTTGAAATGCTATAAAGGTATCTATAAATCAATTATTGGTGCCCCTAAATATCTTCTTTTCTTTTCTTTTCTTTAAATATTCTCCAATTATTTATTCAGTTATTCATATAAACTGCTATTAAAGTAATAAGAATTGTCAGTCAGTCAGTCATTTTCCAACCCGCTATATCCTAACACCGGGTCATGGGAGTCTGCTGGAGCCAATCCCAGCCAGCACAGGGTGCAAGGCAGGAACAAACCCCGGGCACTCGCCCCACACTCAACTCTTGCTCTACAAATAAAATGGATCAAATCGCATGCAGTAGTGGATCCAGAACTCCATACTCTTGAAGCACATTCCATGAGATATAACAGTGCCAAAAATTTTTTTCCAAATTCACCAAGCACATTTTGGACATGATTAGCAAATTCCGGAGACCCTACAAATATCTGTTCAAGTGCATAGAGCTTGACTGCTATTCCAATGATTATGGCAGAATTCAAATTGTTCTTTTTGGATCAGAGGTTATATTCTGATATTTGATTTGTGAAAAAGTGCCACGCAGAACAATATTGTTGACAGGAATTTGCCAGTCTCCACCCACCCTTCTATTATGCTGCTAACTCCTGACTCCTGGTTAAGAAACACTAAACATATGTCAGTCACATGCTGGAGTATAACAAGATGTTAGCAAATAATCTTATTACATTGAATGACTGAACGTCTAAACAAATACTATGTAAACATCTTAAAGAGCAGGCATTGCATTTCATATAATATTCAAGGAGGTGAGTGCTACCTGATCTGCGTCCTCTGTTTAGATTACACTGCACATGCTCAATATTTTCATGCAGGTGTATAACTTTTTGACTTTCTGACAGCTGATGTGTATATTAGGTTATTCGTGACCTGATGATTTGTATTATTTCAGTATTCAGATTGTTTCCTAATAAAGACAAAGTTTTCAAGTTTGTTTTGAAAGATAATTACTTCTTAGTTCTACAATATATTGGAAAGCATGTAATTCTAGTTAAGGAAGATGGAGGAAAGGGAACCATGGGATATGTCCGGGATCTTTCTGATAAGACATATGAGAGCTGAATTAATATTTTCATTTTTGTGGTGTACGGCTCTTCATTAAAGGGCTCAAAAGGAATTAGATTTACAGAGGCAAAAATTTAATCAATATCTAATCAAATGAAAGTCCGTCTATGAAGTCTTTCTTGTCCTTCCTAATGCTCTTCTTCACTGTTCTATGGGCTTCATAGACGGACTTGCAGCTGAAGCAGAACAGGCAGTGTACAATGGTAACATGAAACAGTTGTATGACACAACTAACAAACTATCCGGGAAATACAACAGGCCAGAGCAACCCGTCAAAGACAAGGAGGGAAAGGCCATCACAGGACTAGAACAGCAGATGAATAGATGGTCTGAACATTTTGAGGAACTTCTGAACAGACCAGTACCACCAAACCCTCCAGACATCAACCCAGCCAACGAAGATCTCCCCATTAACTGTGGTAAGCCGACCAGAGAAGAGATCAGGAAGGCCGTCACCCTGATGAAGAATGGGAAGGCAGCTGGACCTGATGACATACCAGCAGAAGCCCTAAAAGCAGACCTGGAAGCATCGGTGGAGATGCTGTACCCTCTTTTCGAGAAGATCTGGGAGGAGGAAGAGATACCGACTGACTGGAAGGAGGGTTACCTAGTCAAGCTTCCAAAAAAAGGAGACCTAAGTAATTGTAACAACTACAGAGGCATCACACTCCTGTCAGTGCCAGGCAAGGTCTTCAGCCGGATCTTCCTAGAGCGGATGAAGGACATCGTCGATCCACAATTACGAGATGAGCAAGCAGGTTTCAGGCAGAATCGATCATGCACAGACCAGATTGCAACGCTACGTATCATAGTCGAGCAGTCCTTGGAGTGGAATACACCGTTGTACATTAACTTTGTCGACTATGAGAAGGCGTTTGACAGTGTGGATCGAGGGACTCTGTGGAAGCTCCTCCGGCACTACGGCATCCCAGCCAAGGTGGTCAATCTGATCAAGAGCTCATACGAGGGAATAACCTGCAGAGTGATCCATGGAGGGCAGCTCACCAACAGCTTCCAAGTGAAGACAGGAGTCCGACAGGGATGCTTGTTATCCCCGTTCCTCTTCCTCATCGCTATCGACTGGATTATGAAGACATCCACTAGTGAACGCAGGAATGGAATCCAGTGGACCTTGTGGAGCCAATTGGAAGACTTAGAGTTTGCAGATGATCTTGCACTTCTTTCCCACAGTCAGCAGCAGATACAAGAAAAGACAAATGTGTTGGCAGCCACATCATCACAGGTTGGACTCAACATACACACGGAGAAGACAAAGATTATTAAGATCAACTCCAGCAGCAACAACCCAGTCACCTTAAATGGAAGTTCCCTGGAGGAGATACAGTCCTTCACCTACCTGGGCAGCATCATCGACCAGCAGGGTGGAACAGATACAGACGTCAAGGCAAGGATCGGCAAAGCAAGAGCCGCCTTTATCCAGCTCAAGAACATCTGGGCTTCCAGAGAACTGACCTTGACCACTAAGATCCGTCTGTTTAACACAAATGTGAAGTCAGTACTGTTGTACGGGGCCGAAACCTGGAGGACAACCAAAAACACCACCAGAAGAATCCAGACTTTCACCAACACCTGTCTCAGAAAGATCCTCCACATTCGCTGGCCAGACACCATCAGTTACACTAATCTATGGGAAAGGACCTGCCAACATTCAGTAGAAGCAGAAATCTGGAAGAGAAGATGGGGATGGATAGGGCACACCTTACGCAAACCGCACACCAGCATCACCAGACAGGCTCTCAGATGGAACCCCCAAGGAAAGCGGAAGAGTGGCCGTCCAAGAAACACCTGGCGACGCAACCTCGAGGCAGACATCACAAGGATGGGCTACACCTGGAGTCAACTAGAAAGAATGGCTCAGGACAGAAACCTCTGGAGATCTACCTTTGGTGGCCCATACCCCGGAAGAGGTGGAGGGCATAAGTAAAGTAAGTAAAGTAATCAAATGAAAATGATACAAGTGTCATGTCACAAAATATACACACATTTTAATTTTTTCAATCTTTTTAATGATGTCACAAAAATGGAGAAGTCTGTGTACAAGTAAATTAACTTGACCATTAATCTAATTATTAGTGAATGCAAGGTTTCCTCCTTAGTAAAATACTGAAAGGACATTTAACTATCATTCTTGTACTTTATAATTTGTACAGATTTACATGATTTTCAGAGTATCATAGAAGTAACATTATCATTTTAAAGTCATTTACTTTTCCCAGGAAGTAATTAGTAAAGTAACCTAAAAATAATTAATTTCTTACAGAGTAACTGCCCCATCTATGGGGCTCCCTCCTTCTTTCATTAGCTAGGAGAGTTAATATTTTGAAGATCAGTATGCTCCCAGAGTTCCTATACCTCTTCTGGATCATCCTTGTATATATATATATATATATATATATATATATATATATACTGACTAGACAACAGCACCTTGACTGCCATTATGTATCGGGATGAAATCCTTGGACCCATTGTCAGACCCTGTGCTGGTGCAGTGGGTCCTGAGTTCCTCCTGGTGCACAACAATGACCGGCCTCATGTGGCAAGAGTATGCAGGCAGTCCCTGGAGGATAAAGGAATTGGTACCTTTTTCTGGCCCCCACACTTGCCTGGCCTTAATCCAATAGAACACCTCTGGGACATTATGTTTCGGTCCATCCGACGCCACCAGGTTGCACCTCAGACTCTCCAGGAGCTCAGTGATGCTTTAATCCAGATCTGGGAGGAGGTCCCCCAGGACACCATCGTCACATTAGGAGCATGCCCCGATGTTGTCAGGCATGAATACAAGGACGTGGGGGCCATACAAACTACTGAGTACGATTTTGATGTTGCATGCTTTCATTCCTAACACATTACCAATATATCAGTATAGATATCCAGCATGATTTTTTTCCCATTGAGATCTGATGTGTTTTCAAAGTGTTCCTAGCATAGTGCATATTCAAAGATAAAGAGTTTAATTTTAGTAGGGCAAACTTTAAGCAGATTCAGCCAACTTAAGTAAGATAAATCAGAACATGCTTTTAAGTGTGGAAAGAGTTGATAAGTAGTGGAGCAGATTTAACATGGTTTTATATATATAATGTATGACAAGTTCATGCCAAACTTTAAAAGCAGTACTATGAGGTGGATAAATAAGAACCTTAAAAGGAAAAATTGCTGTTTAAGGCATATAAGATGAGTAACTCCAGCACTAATTGTCGATAATATATGAGAGCATGAGAATAGCAGTTTAAAAGAATATTAGGAAAGAGAGTTGGAGAAAAATAATAAAAAAGGCAAAAGATGACCCAAAGAGATTCATTCAATATTTTAGTCCTAAAAGAACGGTTAAGGAGGCGGTGAAAAGGAACAATAATAGTGAGCTAGAATATACAGATAATGAAATAGCAAATGCCTTGAACTTGAACTTTACTGAAATTTATGTGTGTGCAGAAGTAGATATCCTACTCAAAAACAGGTACTACTATGGAATATATTTAGTGACTCAGAAATTGTTTAAGGAGAAGTACTGCTAGGAAAGGCTGAAATTTAACAAATCTCCAGGACCAGATAACATTTATCCTGGAGTGAGGGATTTAGTGAGTACACATATAAATGCTTGGTACATATTTTGAAAACCTCTGCACACTGGTGAAATTCCCAAAGACTGTACACTAACAAACATTATCCCCTTGTTTAAAAATGGTGAGCAGGCTGATCAAAGTAACTATAGTCCACTAAAGATTAATTTGCACCACAAGTAAATTAATGGAAGCAATTATTAAGAAAAAAATCAAGCAGCACATATCTAGAAGAGGTCAGGCTGGGGAGGATGTGCTAGTACAGTACGTTGCTGCACTCACCCCACGATGAAACAGCTGGGAATCCCAGGTTGACAACCCCCCAGACACGTGGTCCAGGCCCCCCTGAAAATGACCATCTGTCTGCCACAGCCAGGTGTTACATGGGCGTCCCCTTGTCCTGGTCCAACCGTTGTTGTCCTCAACAATGAGGATCCTTCAAGCCATATCTTCCTCAGGGAATCGTGCCACTTGGCCAAAGTGCTGTAACTGATGCTCCCTCACAATACAGGTAATGTTTCCTCATTTGAGACTCTGTGAGAAACCACTCGATCGACGCAAAGTCAAAGCAGTGGTAACCAAGGATTATCTGAAGAGATACAGTACTGAAGGAGTCCAGTCTTCGTCTCAGGTCAGTCGATAGCGTCCATGTCTCTGTGGTAAAGTGAAGTCCGTGGCTGATGGGCATCTTTTAAATAAATAATCACTAGACTTGCGTCTTCACTTTCGCCATGTTACCATGCCCTCACCTGGTTTCCTGTGCGGGATGCAGGAGGTGATAGCTCTGCACTTTGTGCACAGGTGCAGGATCGTCCGCAACCCTAATTGACGCCATGAGCTGCTAATTGCTTCAGCTGTGCCACGTCCCCATTATAAAAGGGAAGCGCAAGTACAAAAGAGGGGGATCGAGAAGAAAAGGCCAATCAGCAAGAGAGGAGAACAGAGGAAAATGAAAGAAGGTTAAAGGATGGAGAGAGAAGGCAGGAGCTAGCAAGCTCGAGAGAGAGACGGCAGGTAGCCTGGATGAAAGCCCCAGGAATTAAGTGTGTGGCTGGTGCTAGAGGGCTGATGGCCACTGCAGCTGAGTGACCTGGGTAGCTAGAGTGGCCGAAATACTGCTTTGTTGTAGTGACTCACCAGAGAGATGCAGCACGGCTATAGGACAAGGAGAGGTTGAGAGGGGCATTCTGCGGTGGTGCTATGGACCACAAGGACGCAAGCCTGGCAGCGGTAGAGGATCGGTGGGGTGCCTAGCTGAAGCCAGAGACAACTACAGAAGCAGAGATGAAGATGGGCTGAACTGCAGTTTAGGCGACTTCTTGGTTGCAAGGACCCACCCTGGTTAAGTCAATGAGACGTCTGTTTTAATAGAATACACCAGGGCTTGTGCTTTTAAGTACAGTTTCCTGCCTGAGTTTTAACCTCGTTTTTAATGGATTTTCTATTTATTGGAATTTAACCTCCACAGACACTTTCTTTTAATTGGATCATTTATTAATTTAGAACTTTCAACTGCACTTTGGGATGCTGTTTTGTTTAGTTTGTTTTTAACAAAAGCACTGAACACTGTTTCACCATCCCCTTGCTTGGTGTGTTTGTCCTCATCTGCTCAGCTCATCCTGATCATGAGCATCAACAGTGTCGGGTTCAAGAAGCTCCCAGACAAGAGTGGGAGCATGGAGCTGACCTGCACCATCACAGTCTCATAACCATATACTGTAGCTAAACAGGAAGCACCAAGACTCTAAAGACCTGGACCTGTGTCCTTATGCAAAGATAATGGAAGTGCCACACACACACACCTTCCCAGCAACCTAATGACCCCCCTCCCTATGCTCTCCCAATCAGTCTGCTAACTTCATAGAAGTGTCACCAGAGGCACGAATGTCACTGCTGAGGTATGTAAACTTCTAGACAAGGTTGACATTCTCCACACTGCCAATTGCTGTGCCCAAGAAGCCATTAAAGGCCTGGGTCTTGGTTTTTATCCAGGACACTCTCAAGCTTAGACACTATGACTCCTCACTCAGTATCTCGAGAGCCCCAATCAGGGCCTCGATTGACTCCGTGAAGATCACAGCATTACCAGCAAAATCAAGATCAATAAATCTTTCTTCACCAACAGATGCCCCACAGCCGGTGGACCCCACGACCCTGCTCAACATCCAATCCATGCAAGCACTGAACAGAGTAGAGTAGGAGTAAGAGCACACCCTTGACAAACCCCAGAATCAACTGGGAAAAACGCAGAGGTTCTGCCTCCACTCTGCACAGCACTCATAGTACCAATGTACAGGCCAACTATGATATCTAACCATTTTGTGGGGATCTCATGAAGTCTCAGGATGTCCCACAGGGCAGCTCAATCAACTGAGTCAAACTTATTATGAAAATCGACAAAGGCTGCAAAGAAACTCTGCCAATATTTGCTTTTGCCCTCCATGAGAACCCTCAGTGCTGGGATGCAGTCGATGGTAGACTTCTTAGGCATAAAACCACACTGCTCTTGTCGCTGGTAGGTGAGCAAGTGATCATGGATCCTATTGAGGATGACACTAGCAAGAACCTTACCCAGCACCGAGAGCAGTGTTATCCCCCTGTAGTTGCTGTAATCCAGGAGATCACCCTTCCCTATCCAGATAGGCATGACAAGTCCTGTTTCTCATTCAGCTGAAATGATGCCCGTCACCCAAATGTAATCAAAGATTGCTTGCAATAGAAGGAGGAGAGCCTTATCACCAGCCCGGAGAAGTTCACCCCGGATGCCACAGATCTAAGCAGCCGTCCCTACCCTCAGCTGGTTCACCGCCTGTGCAATCTCAGTAAGATTGGGTGGTTCACAGCTAATTGGAGGATTATCATCAAGATCCATGGACCCAGAGGTGTCCAACGGCCTAGTCAGAGTTCATAAATTGGCGAAAGTCTACATTAACACATTCACTTTCTCTGTTGTGTTTCGATGTGATGATAGACTTACTTTCAGGGATGTGTGCTGCTATCTGGAAGGTTGCCGGTTCAAATGCCATTACTGCTAGAAGGAATCCTACTGTACTTTTTTGAGCTCTTGAGCAAGGTCCTTAACTTGAAAATTGCGTCAGAGATTCTTTACAACGACTGACCCTGCACACTGACCTCCAAAGTACATGCAAAAAGACAATTTCCCCTTAGGGATTAACAAAGTATATCAAATGAAATGAACAAAAAAAAACCTGAACACTCTTTTTGAAATAAAATTATGCAATTTTTTTATAACATAAAGTTAATAGAAGATAGATGGATACATGCAAGTATATATGGTGTATATTTATAGTTGAAAGACAAAAACAAACACAAAATATAAAACTCTGAAACCTTAGTTGGCTTATGAATTCTGTCTCTTGGCTTAGTCAGGGATGTCGAACTCCGGGCCTGGAGGGCCGCAGTGGCTACAGGTTTTCATTCTAACCCTTTTCCTAATCAGCGAGCAGTTTTCACTGCTAATTAACTCCTTTTCCATTCATTTTAATAACCCTGCTTTTAAGGAGTGAGTCCTCGAATTGATTCCTTTCTTCAATAAATGACAGCCAAACATAAATGACACGTGAAACGAGCCAACAGATGACCAGCTAAACTGGGATTTCAAACTCCAACCAATTTCACTCCAAACAGTCTCTTAATGAGAAGCTGATTCTTGCCGTTAATTAAGCCCGTTATTTAATTCAACGGCTTGTTGCTGCTCTCATTCTGCCACAGCAGACATTTCCAAATCTGTTGATTTTTCTGTTTTTTTCTAAGAACATTTTCAAAATATTTTGGTGACCTGAGAGATCAACCTTACTGAGACCTTCACCTTTATTTATTTTCAAATATTGTGTGATGGGCACAGGTGAGATGGTCATATGGTGGCTTGTTTGATGTCTCATTATTGTTTGGCTACTAATTATGGAAAAAGAGACAATTAAGGGGCCCGAGTCAAGTTAATTAAAACTAAAGCAAAAGAAGTTAATTAGCAGTAAAAACGGTTCACTAATGAAGAAGATGGTTAGAATGAAAACATGCAGCCACTGCGGCCTTCGAGGACTGGAGTTTGACACCTGTGGCTTAGATAGATATTTTTCTGTAGAAAAAGGAAAATAACCTAAGAATTCTAATCCTTCAATTAATTTATTCAAGATGGATAAGTTCTTCAGCTAGCTTTTGGGCTTCTTGTGTTTACATTGTGGCATTCATTTACTCACAGCTAGCTTCTAAGCTGGCTTACCACCCTCCTGCACACACAGATTTCTCTGTGTGTGCGTGGTTGTGTGTGCACGTGTGTGTGAGAGATGTTGCTCTGCTTTTTCTTACTGGAATAGCCAGAACCTATTCTTCCTTACCTTTCAGTTACAATGACACCAATACCACAATACATTAGCTGGCATTGTCCAGTCTATTAAATTACAATTAATACTTTCGGAAATCTAAGTATTTGTACTTATGATTTGGGGTATGTGATTCTTTGTTCCTTTCTTAATCAACTTTCTCTAGAGATGAAGAGCAATCTTCAGCAAGATTTTTTTCTTTGTTCAGGAGCTTGTTTAAACTATAGTCATGGCCAAAACTTTTGAGAATGAAACAAGAATTGGTTTTCACAAAGTTTGCTGCTTCAGTGTTTTTAGATCTTTTTGTCAGATGTTTCTATGGTATACTGAAGTATAATTACAAGCATTTCATTAGTTTCAAAGGCCTTTATTGACAATTACATTAAGTTTATGCAAGGAGTCAATATTTGCAGTGTTGGCCGTTCTTTTTCAAGACCTCTGCGATTCTCCCTGGCATGCTGTCAATCAACTTCAGAGCCAAATCCTGACTGATGGCAGCCTATTCTTGCATATTCAATCTTTGGAGTTTGTCAGAATTTGTGGGTTTTTGTTTGTCCATCCACATCTTGACAGAGGTGGGAGGTAATGAGTTACATTTACTCCGTTACATTTACTTGAGTAACTTTTTAAAAAAAATTGTACTTCTAAGAGTAGTTTTACTATAGCATACTTTTTTACTTTTACTTGAGTACATTTGTGAAGAAGAAACGCTACTCTTACTCCACTACATTGAGCAACACTCGACTCATTACTTTTTTCCATTTACACATTAGATGCGCTGTATTTTTGCCAGAGAGAAGTCGCCAGTGGATCTACTGCATGACTGTTTCACCAATCAGACATAGCAACAATAATCACATGATTCTGTTTCACCAATCAGACATAACCATGCAGTCACATGACCACACACAAACTTCCTGCGTCTGCAGCCTGTGAGAGACTTTTAGTCATGAGGGGCTCTTGTTCACTGCTAAACGGTCACAGCTTCACTGTAAGAACCTTGAGAGCCAACTCCTTCTGAAGCTTAACCATCACTTCACTGAGTGAAGAACAAGCAGGTTTTAACCAAACACGTATAGACACAGACGGTCATGGTAAAGTGAGACTTCTTGTAAGTGCACAAGCTGCCTTGTTCTAATGTTATTTTCTATCAGCTGTGCTATTTGGAGGGCAAGTGTGTGACGATGCCAGTCCCCTACAGACTCTTTTCTTGTCTTCTTTTCTTTGATTCCCCCTTCTTTTTTTGTGCCGACCGTATATATATACACTCTTGTCTCCGTGGGCCTTAATCACACGCTGCAGAAAGCCAATGAAGCAATTGAGAACTATTGCACCCACACGTGCAGGTGTGACTCACTCCAACTACCTCATTAACTTCCCATGGTCGTGCAATTGCACCTACGGAGAGTGACACGGCTTTATGGATTTGAAAGTGACCTTTTTTAAATTTTTTTTTAAACTGCGGACCCGCTACACCACAAAGTGAATATGCAGTATTATACTGTCAGTGTACAGTATATCTTGTCACTGTAAGTAGTTTGCACTGTTCAAACATACATGTTACCTACTGTAGGTATTGGCTTCAAAAGCTTTGTTGTGAAAAACTGAGATTTGGAACTTTGTGTTATTTGTGCATCTTTATTTTGTAAAGATGTTATTTATTTTTACTCAATTTTTATTATTTGGAAATAGCAGAATTTGCACATTATTTTATATTTTTGTTTGTCTTATTACAACATTTCTAAAATATAAATCATTTATTATGCTCAAACAGTTACTCAGTACTTGAGTAGTCTTTTCACCAAATACTTTTTTACTCTTACTTGAGTCATTTTTTGGATGACTACTTTTTACTTCTACTTGAGTAATATTATTTTGAAGTAATGCTACTCTTACTTGAATACAATTTTTGGCTACTCTACCCACCTCTGCCTCTTGAGGATTGACCCCAAGTTTGCAATTGGATTAAGGTCTGGGGAGTTTCCTGGCCATGGACCCAAAATTTCAATGTTTTGTTCCCTGAGCCACTTAGTTATCACTTTTGCCT
The DNA here is from genome assembly GCF_900747795.2 of Erpetoichthys calabaricus. NCBI lineage: Eukaryota > Metazoa > Chordata > Cladistia > Polypteriformes > Polypteridae > Erpetoichthys > Erpetoichthys calabaricus. Next base: position 132,929,200 of record NC_041406.2, read on the forward strand.
TATAGCACGGTGATCCATCTTGCTGGAAAAGGCATTGATCGTCTTCAAACTCTTCTTGGATAACTGGGAGAAGTTGCTTTTGGAGGATGTTTTGGTACCATTCTTTATTCATGGCTGTGTTCTTAGGCAAAATTGTTAGTGAGCCCACTCCCTTGGCTGAGAAGCAACCCCACACATGAATGGTCTCATTATGATTTACTGTTGGCATGACACTGGACTGATAGTAGTGCTCACCTTTTCTTCTCTGGAAAATCTTTTTTCCGGATGCCCTAAACATTCGGAAAGGAGATTCATCAGAGAAAATGACTTTACCCCAGTCCTTAGCAATCCAATCCATGTACCTTTTGGAGAATATCATTCATGGTCCCTGATGTTTTTCTTGGAGAGAAGTGGCTTCTTTGCTGCCCTTCTTGACATCAGGCCATCCTCCAAAAGTCTTCACCTCACTGTGCGTGCAGATACATTCACACCTGCCTGCTGCCATTCCTGAGCAAGCTCTGCACTGCTGGTGTCCCGATCTCGCAGCTGAATCAACTTCAGGAGACAGTCCTGCTGCTTGCTGGACTTTCTTGGGTGCCCTGAAGCGTTCTTCACAACAATTGAACCTCTCTATTCTAACTCAATCAGCATGACAGAGTGATCTCCAGCCTTGTCCTCGTCAACACTGTCATCTGTGTTAAAGAGAGGATCACCGAAATGATGTCAGCAGGTCCTTTTGTGGTAGGGATGAAATGCAGTGGAAATGGGTTTTTTGGGATTACGTTCATTTTCATGGCAAAGAGGGACTTTACAATTAAATGCAATTCATCTGATCACTCTTCATAACATTCTGGAGTACAGGTATATAAAAATTGCCATCATAAAAACTGAGGCAGCAAACTTTGTGAAAATTAATATTTGTGTCACTCTAAACATTTGGCCACCACTGTAATGGCACCCCTGGTCCAACTTCTGTTACAGATGGTATGCCATTTTTTTTCTAGTCCAACCCTGGCTGTTTTTTTGGAGTAGAAGGGATTTCTCCAACCACGTTGCGGCCACCTGCCACACCCTTATCACTGGGGTCTCTGCTGTACAGCAGAAGTTACGTCCAGGTCAAGCAGTAAGCTGATAGAGGGAAGCAATGAATTAGGATCTTACAAGGGCTTTTAAAGGAAGGAATATAGGTCTTGCCTTTGGCTTCTTGAGTGCACATACACCCATCCTTTTGGTTGCTCACTGGTGCAATGTTCTGTCCATCAATGTTATTCAATATTGATTTATGGTCCTTTGTTCAGAACATGGATGTCCAGTTCATGCCTTCGAGAGATGTTACTGGATGTTATATGGCAAGGTATCTAGCATCTTATCAGATAAGCTGCAGATGTTGAATTCCACAGAGGGGCCCAGTCAGGCAATTTGAGACTGTTTAGCTGACATTAAGAGCCTGTTGGCCCCGACTTTCTGTCTGTCCTACATTTGTGTTGACATAAAGTCTCAAAGAGGTAAGTAGTATTGTTTATTTAACAGGATATTAATTGCATGCAATGGGAGTTAATTTATTACATTTTTCCTAGACAATACTACAGTAAGTATTCTCTGTAGAGAGCAGATTCAAACAAAATACTGTACAGCTTCAAAACAACAGACTGCCTGTCAGAATGTTAAAGCACACAGCCTGTTCAGAACAAGCTGAGAACTTGGACTGAAATAAATATGCAGAACAAGATGAAGTGAGTGAGAGTGAAGAATTGTTGACCCTTCCAGGACTGGTTTCAATATATTCCTGATCCTTCTGTGTTTGTCTCCCTCCAGCACTCTGAACTGGATTAAGTAAACCAGATAATGAATGAATGAATGAATGAATGAAATTCCAGCTTTTATTTTAGTTAAAAGTACTGGACTGTTTGTTCATGCAGGGATGGCTCCTCCCTTGTACCTGATGCTGTCAGGATAGTCGCTGATCCCCATGATTCTCAATTTGACTAAATAATGGATAGGTGAAACCTTTACTGTCGTTTGAATTAAGTTTTAATTCTGATAGTCCTTAATCTGGCTACACCGTACCAATCCAGATTTTATATTAAGGTATATTATTTAAAGTTCAATATCTGACCAGTTACAGTATTAGGGTCATCATGAACTTATTCATTGCCTGTTCACCTTAGAATGTTAGCATATCAGTGCCCCCCCCCCCCCCCCCCCCCCCCCCCACTATATATAAGTTATACAGCACTCATCAAGCATGCCTACCTTAACTAGCCTACCATATTTCTATTTCTGCAAGTTATTTTTAATCTGTCTACCACAAATTGCTGCTTTTGGAGGTAACATAACATTAAAGTATATTGATGCCCATTCTACATCCTCATGCACACTGGCCATAATTATGTCATTCTGTTTAAATGCTTTCATTTTATCTGCATTCCAAGATGATATCTACTTTTATCACATCCCGCATCGATTATTGTAATTCCGTACTGGCAGGTGCCCCTTCTAATTTTATATCACAGCTCCAGCTTATTCAAAACTCAGCTGCAAGAGTCCTTACTCGAGCCAGCAGCAGTGAGCACATCACACCCATCCTGCTCCGCCTTCACTGGCTCCCTGTGTCCTACAGAATCGAATATAAAATCCAACTAATAACCTACAAAGCTTTAAATAACCTCGCGCCAAACTACATCAGTGACCTTCTCCATCACTATGTGCCTGCCCGCCCACTAAGGTCCTCTGATTCTGGTAATCTTGTTGTGCCCGTCACTAATCTACACTCTATGGGTGACAGGGCCTTCAGCTGTATAGCGCCCAGACTCTGGAATGACCTACCAAAATTAATCAGGTCAGCTGACTCCATGAATTCTTTTAAAAAACAACTCAAAACTCATCTGTTCAGGAAGGCTTTTAGCTCTACTTGACTTTATTACCCTTCTCTCAGTTTACTTCTCTGTCAAGATGCTCATGTAACCTGTATCTGTGTGTGCGAGACCATCAATTATGTTGTCTGTTTTTTTCAGAATTTACTGTCTTAATCTTCTTTATTTATTTATCTGGTTTGTTCAATGCTATATACTGTATATTCTGCTGTTCTTTATTATATTCTGTAAGTGCCTTGAGCATGGGAAAGGCGCTATATAAATAAAATGTATTATTATTATTATTATTATTATTACTGGTGAAAGTAGTAGAAGTACACTATAACAACAACAAAAGGGGTATATTTTGCAGAACCTTCTTGTTGGGGTTGTCCTCCACTAGGGCTTGCTCTTTTTTATTCAGTTCCTGACACTGTAATTTTATGGTTTATGTGAAAAAATAAAGTACATTTCTTTCATGTCTATAATACTTTGAATACATTTTACTCACCATGGTCAGCAACTACTATAATATTAACACATCTGTCAAGGTTCAGCTGTTTAAGCCCATTCATCAACTGCCCAATTATCCTATCAACACTTTGCAGAGATTCAATTACCTAGAAATAAACAAAGCCTGTATTATTTTTACAGAAAAGATGCAGTTAAATAATCAATAGCAGCTGTGGAATATCCATATCATATACTTATAAATTAATCAACTCTCTGTCCCTTCTATGGAGAATACAAAATAAAACTTCATAAATGACAAAGCAGACTACAGAGAAAAAAAAATCAAAGAATCCAAATTCAAGACTAGAACTATAGGGAGGTTTATTAACATTTGTATTTGCTATTTAGTCCTCACATGTATTTTAGCATCCAAGTTCAAAGGAATGGTGTGAGTGAATCCAAGGATAAACTGGCAGGAGTTCAGTACTCTTTCACTGTAAGCCAGTGTGGCCCCTTTAAAATTAAAAAGCCAGAGGACTACCTTGGAGATCTGGCACTTTACATGCAACGGAGGACTCAAGAGAGAGAAATATCACCCCAGTCTCAGAAGTGATTAGGTGATGTCACTGTAGGAGAAAGGAGAAGAACTTTCTTGACGTGACTTAAACTGTAACTTAAGTACTTTTCCAAATGTCATTTTCCATTTCTGCACTAAATTAGCCTGCTGTGTTATAAGCAAAATGTACCTTGTTTGTGTTTGCATTTGTATTCAGATTGGAATTGCCAAAATATTTTGATAATTTAAGTGAAGTTAATTCAAGTTTCAATTGTAATGTACTCCCTTTTTTACCAATGCTCATTCACATACAGTAGATGCCCAGTCCTTCTCTTTCTTATTCCACTGCCTTGTCCATTCCATCAGATATAACCGGTCCAACATTAAAATATCATCTGAAATAAGAAGTCTGAGCCTGTTCTCCACAGTTCTCAAAATGCTACACTAACTGAACTGGCCGTGACTCACCTTGAGATGTGACAATTCATCCAATTTATTTAGAAATGATCACATTCTTCCTCATATGGAGGCAGGTCAGATTTGAAGCATTTCAATCTTACTTTAATTCTCACTCACTATCTTCACCACCCTGCTCTTCTGATAAGGTGTAACAGAGCTCTTTAGGCTGTTGTGATTGCAGTGGGAATATTTAAAATAACCCACTTTACATTCCTTAGCGTCTCTTACATCCTCAGACATTGTAGACATAACATTGTCCGAAAGACAGTTAAGACGAGCCGACACTTGAGTTTGCAATTATCAGCAGCATATCTTCAATTTAATAATCAATTAAAAATTTTATAGTGAGATGATAGATGCCAGACTACATTTAACCTTGATTTTAATACTGTAACTGTTTAAAAAAAAAAAACATTTATCAAAAACTAGAAAAAAAAGAGATAAGAGAGAGATCTTCTGTACCTGGAAGCATAACCTTAATTATCAGGAATTATAATATGAATAAGAGACTAAAGTCAGTCTTCATGTTGTCATACTGCTGTTTAAAGAAATTTAAAGTAATTTTGTATCTTCTACTGTTTTTTAATAAGCGAAGGAGGCATATTTTTAGACTAATTGAAACATATGATGTGTAGTGTTTAAATTAACATTAGTTTGGCTTTCATCATCCATGTTTGGATGCTACATGTGATTCCACCATAAACATTTAACAGCTCCACTGCCAGTATGGTAGATTGCTCTGCGTAAAGACTAGGGAGTTGACATTTTTAACTAACTTTGTTTTTGGACACCTGATATGACTGTGATCCAGTGAAAGATCCGGCAAATGTTTTAAAAAGGATGACTGATGCTCTTTCTGAAAAGGAGTCGGTCCTGTAGAGATCTGCACAAGACTGATTTTCATCAAATGCACAGAAAGGTGTCACTGTCCTGTGTCTGTGTTGCTCCCTTATAGTGCACATATGGTTTTTCCATCAATTACGGAAACAGTGTGCTCAGCATGTGCACTCATGACCACAAGTGTTTGGTTACACATTCTTTCTAGTCTCGATATGGCACCGCAATGGTATATCACAGTTTACACTGCTAGGCTGCATGGTAACAGAGAAATGGTAAAACTGATTTTTGGCAAATCAGACATATCTTTAACTTCTACAGATTATTTAATTAACTTTTGTGTAACTGTTTTACAAATTATGGGAACTGTGAGTAAAAGAAAGAAAGAAGGAACTATGCAAATGAAGGTTGTTTGTTTGTGTCACCAAATTATGCTGGAAACATGTACAGTACCCATTTCTTAATTTGCTTTTCCTAAGACTGCTTAAATAATGGCATTGAGATGATGGTTCAACATTTAACATTGCTGCTTGTTTCAGTTTTCGTGTCAGCACTGAGAGGCTGTTTTTTTTTACATGTTTCTATGTTTATTCAAGTATTTTTCAAAACATTTTAGTTTTTCCATAAATTAAATTATAGTGATATATTAATCTGGTCTGTAAAATAACTTGACTGTCAAAGTTTGTGTAAACCTTGCAGATGACTGTTGTTCTAATCCATTAAATTGATATATATTGCACTATACTATATGACACTATACTACATTACTCTATACCATGCTACACTATACTATACAGTACATAACCTCAGCCAGAAACAGATTCTGTTTCACTTGGCTGATCCAGTATATTTACCAATATATCCAACTAGCTGAAATACCCAGCGGGAGGAAAATTAAGTGTTTTTTTTTTATTGTTTGAGAAAAATATAATTAAAAAAAACACAACTTTAAAAATAAAAATAAATTAACAAACAATAAAGACTCTCTAATGTCCTTGTCTTGCGGTCTTGTATGTATGCTATCATCCAGTTGACACTCCGAACCGGCCAAATCTATTTAATTTCAAAAGCAACAGGGGCGCGGTGGTGCTCAAACATAAAGAATGCTGGCAGTCACCTCCAGTTCGTGCTCTGGTGGTCGTTCCGGGTGTCAACTGAATGATAACATGCATACAAGACCGCAAGATCATCTCCCATCCTACCCAGAAGAGGGTGGGTTAGGGTTGATTTCACCCTACAGTATTTTTAGTTGACCAATGAGAAACATGTGTACCAAGTTTCATGAAAATCGCTCCAGACGTTCGGACGTGATGCTGGAACATACATACATACAAACATTGACTTTTATATATATATATATATATATATATATATTACTGACTCAAATAAATTAAAATAAACTTTGAATGAAAATTACATACCCCACCACTGACAGGTCCAAATGTATGCCCTGAACTGTCTGGTTCTTCAAGGTAGAGTGTATAGAAATGTGGTCTGGGAAAAGAAAATACCATATGACCAAAGAAGGACACATTTATAACAAAAGCTGTCGTTATTCCATTCATTTGAATTGACACAGCAATATAGCATCATGTGTGTTATAAACAATATCTTAACAGAATTTACAACAATAAAGGACCTTAGAATTAAGTATAATCAAGTCAAACGTGTTTTTTTCTTGATAGCAATAGTTCAAGTGACAGAAGACAGAGTCTGATGTCACTTCCCCAGTATGCAATCTATTATTTTATCTACTTATTCTATTTTGTTAATTGATTAACTATATTAAAACACTGGCAGCATGACTTAATCAGTAATTTTAAATTTATTTATAATTTTATAGTACTGGGGTGTTGTACCATGTTAGCCATTACAAATGTAGTGACAAGTCAAGCAAAATGACACCTTTTATTGCCTGAAGAAGGGGCCTGAGTTGCCTCGAAAGCTTGCATTTTATAATTTTAAACATTTTTATTTCCTATCTTAAATGTAACTATTAATATTACAGTTTTTAAAATAAACAATTCAGGACCAATTTATTTGTAATTTCAGATCAAAAAGAAATATTGCATTGTATAATTATGCCATCACTGATGCTTGTATATTGAGATAAACTTATTTTTTGACACAGATTATGTTAAATAATCTCTTTATTATATAAAAAAATCCTGGAACGAGATGTGACGTTTTTAGAGAGATACTTTCGAGTCCTGTGAGAAGAGACTTTAAAGACAAAGAGTAGATGACAAAGTAGAACGTCATAAAGATGTTCAAAAACGTTAGCATGATACGCATGCAGAGTAGGTTAGAGATTATGAAAGTACTAAAATTCGAAATTCTCAAAAACAATGGTAGTATTTATTGCATTAGTTCAAACAAACAAAAAAAAATATTACTTGGTCAAATAACAGAACAGAAAAAAGCGATCGAATATATTGTTTGGATTTGAACTTTAAGTCGGAGACTTGTAGATCGTCTAATTCGTGCTGCCATCAGGGAAAAGTTGTGTTTCTTTCTAATGAAGTGGTGTATCCAAGAGAAATAAAAGAGTTGTTGTTTAATGAAAGTGAAATCCACATATGCGAGCAGCAGAGACGTGAAGTGGCTGACGCATAGCGCAGGCCGGGGGATTGGCGAGTGAAGCGAGCAGGGGGCAAAGTCCCCTAGTATTAAATTAAATTAATTAATATTTATCATATAATAATGACTGCAATAACAAAAAGTTTCCAAATAATTTATTGCTTCTCACAAGAGAGTTTTGCTTTCTGAATTGAGAACTACTTTTTAATAAATGAAATTTCAGATTTATTCTTCTTTTTTATTTATTTAAAAAAAAAAATAAACACTTATACAGTCCTTAGAATTCTATATTAAACCTGTCGGTAACTTCTGTATAAGCAAAAAATGTATGTTTTGCTTGTGCTATATATTAGTATTTATTATTATTTAACAGTCATATTTCCAGTGAATGAATCTAGTACAAAGTGTCATTGAACTAATTTCATACTTTATTATATAATTTCATCATTTTCATTTAGCTTACATACACAGACAAATTGGAGTATCAATAGCAATAATAATTCTTTTAATGTGAACATCACTAAATGGAAGCAAAAAATATGTCCTTTTCATTGAGACGATGTTCAATTCCAGTTCAATATATTGAAATGATGTCTAAAATTATAATGTAATTTATTAGTTGCTATTTCCACTATTGGAAAACATTCCGCAGTGACAATACTGTAATAAGTAAAGCAACACGGAACCTTTGACATAGATTTATATTTATTGAGTGAATGTAACAATAAATATGTGAAGGTATGATAATACAGCATGGTAATATACAGTACAGTGTACAATATAGTAAGTAAGTGGGCAAAAGCAGTGACCTAAAATATAAACGTTAATTATAAACACTATTTACCAAACGGAACGAGTATCATTTATGAGTCACATGCAAGCCATTTTCTCCCAGGGGCTTTTTGACAGACTTTACATACGCGTTAGTTTTCTTATATTGTGAACAATATTTTATGTCGAGTCACTGTTTTTTTTTTTTTTTTTTGTTCATTACCTTTCATTTTCTGGTAAAGAAAGCCACTTCATTATTGTATGAACCCTCTCTTCAAAAGGTACTTTACTGAAATTCAAAAACACAATATTATATACTTCATTACTAAGAGGTAAATCAAAAAGAATTAGAAAAGCAAAATATACAAATGACATTTCTAGTACAGAACTGATGTTTTGCTTTGGGGCGGCAAAGTGGCGCAGTGGGTAGCGCTGCTGCCTCGCAAGAAGGAGACCTGGGTTCGCTTCCTGGGTCCTCCCTGCGTGGCGTTTGCATGTTCTCCCCTTGTCTGCATGGGTTTCCTCCGAGTACTCCGGTTTCCTCCCACAGTCTAAAGACATGCTGGTTAGGTGCATTGGCGATTCTAAATTGTCCCTAGTGTGTGCTTGGTGTGTGTGTGCGCGCCCTGTGGTGGGCTGGCACCCTGCCCGGGGTTTGTTTCTTGCCTTGCGCCTGTGTTGGCTGGGATTGGCTCCAGCAGACTCCCATGACCCTGTAGTTAGGATATACCGGGTTGGAAGATGGATGGATGTTTTGCTTTGCTCACATATGGAATCATGGCTGTGTGCTGACCTCACTGCTTTCAAGTATTGTGTGAGGTTAGGAATATGGAAAATTTTACTCATAAAATTAAAATTGTGGATGCTACTATTGCCATTTCTTCAATTACACAGAAGCATGTGGGCAATTGCTTTTTTAAAACTGCATTGTACAGTAGTACATATAATTGTATATGTGGCCCTTTTACTGACTACAGCTGGGACATGGTAGTGAGTGCTATTTATCTTAATTTTAAATTAACATGTCAAGTCTCAATTACAGATAAACATCACAAGCTATAATAGGTGAAATGTACAATTATTGCCATAAGAGAAAAGCAACAGTGCTAACAAGGAATTTTTAAAAAAAACATTTTTATGGTGGACTTCTTGGAATGTTGATTCCAGAAATCCTAAATCTACAATTCCAGTTCATACAGCATCTTGAAATGTCTAACTTGAGCAGGTAATAGCTAGTATGCATTTTAATAGGAAATTCTAGGGACTAGTCCAGATTTCATTTAGTGAGGTTGTATGAACTGCTAAAGTTATGAAGGTGTAGACTTCAATCCAAAGAGTTACAGACAGCTGTAACATAGTCAGGCGTAAGAGTGAGGTAACCAGATACAACATTTGACTTAAACTGTCCAAGGAAATCAACCCCAGAGCTGTCTGAAGATTCTGATAATTCTGAGGTGGTAGGCTTCAATGAAAAGAACTAACAGGTTAACTCTAAACCTGTTCATGGAAAGAAGGAAATAGCGTGAAGAGGGGACTCATTTATTTAGGGGAAATGACACATGGGATTATTTTAGTTTGTTACATTCTCAAAAAGTGTGTTCCTCTGCTGGTGGAAAGGTGACAGATCTAGTTGGACATGTGAATAATCTGTAGGGTAAGTCTGGGAGGATCCAGTTTGTTTTTTTTTTTTTATTTCAGAAAAGTTATATAGGTAAGAATAGGCTGACATCTCTGCAAAACAAAAGACCTAAATGCTAAGTGTAGGGACAAAACTGAGAGGGTTGTCTCCTTGGAAGCAAGGTGCTAGGACAGATGATATGGATGAGATCTAAAGGTTTAACATGTAGTTCAAATCTTGTTTTTAGGGTAGAGGAGCACAGATTTGTAGGACTTTTTTTTTTTTTTTTAACTGATGGGACCTTCATCACTTAGATGGTTTACATTTTAACCACATGGACATCAATGGAAGATATGTTGCATATGTGTATCAGTTGAGGATTGTTTAAAGTAATGCCTTACCTGAGTGTGTGGCCATAATGGATGGACTGGGACATTTTATTTCCCAAAACAAGAGATTGGCAGTGCTTCTCTGGTGTGGTCCTAGTTTGGACACCCAGAGGGTATCATGGGACCTGTAGTTTGGAAAGGAAACCCTGTCAGAGTCCATGGGGGCCACCAGAGGGTGCTGTCGAGAGAAGTTCTCCTCACATTGGGGAGCTTATGTATGACCCAGAGGTGCTTCTTTCTGGCTATGCCCAGGCACCGGAATTACTCATAGGTCTTGTAAAAAAAGGAGTCTCTCTGCCATGCCCAGGTCAGTCAGAGGGCAACCTGTAAGAATGGAGGGAGAAGGAATAGGACTGGTAATTATTTGTGAATGTGGTGTTTGGACTTTGTACATCAGGAGGAGGCATAGTGATTAATAAAATAAGTTTTATTCCACCTTGAAACTGTTTCTGGCTCGATTCTGTCTAGGATTTGGGGTTCAATGTCACCCCTTTGTGGTCAACCATGCACACCCTACATGTTTTGCATAAAGATGACAAAAAGAAAATGACAATCTACAGAGGATGTTCCAGAATGTGCTGCCACTAACTCAGTCAAAAGTTTTATTCAGGTCAGAGCAGGATATTTAGAGAGGTTAGTGCTACTGGAAACATTTTACTATTGCAAGTGTCCCTCAAGCTTATTATAGAACTGAAATCATATTGAGGACTCTGGAATAAACTTGTCAACAGAGGAAGACTATGATTCATTAGGATTTTCAAAATTCTTTAAACTTCACCCAGCAACAGAATTACCACATTCATGAATATTTCTCCTTTGTTAAAGACTGAATTTCTAGATCAATAGGATTTAAATAATGCTCCTTCTTTTGATTTTGAACCTTTTCTTTTCCTTCCTGATTTGGTTTTGCCTCATTGGTTTTAATGGCAATCATTTTTTTAATTATTTCTGAAGTGTTTGCCTATTGGCACCCCTTTGAAATCTTAACTTTCATTGCTTGAAATAGGGTGCACTCAGCTGTGAATATCACAATATTAATTATAGTAGGTGATTATGTCACTACTGAGATTTACAGTATCTGGAAGCTGCTGGAAATAAAAATAACTTGTGAAAAGGCAGAGTGACACGTAGACCACTAGAGCTAACATTTTATCCAGTTCCTGTATTTATTCTGCTCTCCTGTCCATGTGTCAGGCTCTATCTACAGAAAACATGCAACTCTTTCTTTTCTTGGACTGACTAACAAAACTTCAAAGGTAGGGAGAAAACAAAAAAAAATTAATGATATTGTATAACTTTCTCAGGCAAAAGAAACAGGAAAGGGTTCAATACTGAGACCAAAAAGTTCTAGGAAAATAAAGCAAAAAATCCCTTGACCTGCCTTTACAGATAGCTACCCTGTTTCTAAGTGGAGAGAATTCCCCACTTAATAACCAAATAAACTATCCTTTATCACTTGTCCATCTCTGTAATGATCCTGGCCAAAGAAACAATATCACTACAGAGACGAATGTTAACAGTAACCTGATGCTCTGATATTTGTTTTCTTTATCAGCAGGATGTGATAGAATCATGAAATGAAACAAGCTTTAGAGAAGTATCTCCTTTTCTCCTTGTAAGCAATTCTTTAAAATGTATGTATGACTAACTAGGAGAGGGTAATGATTCAACATAAATTTATAAACAGTGGGCCTTGACAATATACTAAAGCCTTTAAGAAATTGCCTGACAGCAAGAAGAAAGTCAACATAATGTATAGATGGTGTTTAACAGAAGAATATACACTGAGGAGAATGTTAAATCATTTTGTGTGTGTCCCCCAAAAAAGTGTGATGGTAAGTGAGTGCCTTTTGCAATACTGTAACTGCCAACTGACAGGCAGTTAGACAACATATTTTACAAGGTATAATAAACTGATTACTTTAATTTTATATTCATAATTCATACCAAATACATGCAACTGTTTATTGAGTTATTGAAAATTTTAACATATCCATATACAGTATCTCACAAAAGTGAATACACCCCTCACATTTTTGTAAATATTTTATTATATCTTTTCATGGGACAACACTGAAGATATGACACTTTGATACGATGTAAAGTAGTCAGTGTACAGCTTGTATAACAGTGTAAATTTGCTGTCCCCTCAAAATAACTCAACACACAGCCATTAATGTCTAAACAAAGTGAGTACACACCTAAGTGAAAAATGTCCTAATTATGCCCAAAATGTCAATATTTTGTGTGGCCACCATTATTTTCCAGGACTGCCTTAACTCTTTTGGGCATGGAGTTCTCTAGAACTTCACAGGTTGCCACTGGAATCCTCTTCCACTCCTCCATGACGACATCACGGAGCCAATGGATGTTAGAGACCTTGCGGTCCTCCACCTTCCGTTTGAGGATGCCCCACAGATGCTCAATAGGGTTTAGGTCTGGAGATATGTTGGCCAGTCCAGCACCTTTACCCTCAGTTTCTTTAGCAAGGCAGTGGTCGTCTTGGAGGTGTGTTTGGGGTCGTTATCATGTTGGAATACTGCCCTGCGGCCCAGTTTCCGAAGGGAGGGGATCATGCTCTGCTTCAGTATGTCAAAGTACATGTTGGCATTCATGGTTCCCTCAATGAACTGTAGCTCCCCTGTGCCGGCAGCAGTCATGCAGCCCCAAACCATGACACTCCCACCACCATGCTTGACTGTAGGAAAGACACACTTGTTTTTGTACTCCTCACTTGGTTGTTGCCACACACGCTTGACACCATCTGAACCAAATAAGTTTATCTTGGTCTCATCAGACCACAGGGCATGGTTCCAGTAATCCATGTCCTTAGTCTGCTTGTCTTCAGCAAACTGTTTCCTGGCTTTCTTGTGCATCATCTTTAGAAGAGGCTTCCTTCTGGGATGACAGCCATGCAGACCAATTTGATGCAGTGTGCGGCGTACGGTCTGAGCACTAACAAGCTGACCCCCCACCCTTTCAACTTCTGCAGCAATGCTGGCAGCACTCATACGCCTATTTTCAAAAGACAAACTCTGGATATGACACTGAGCACATGCACTAAACTTCTTTGGTCGACCATGGCGAGGGCCTGTTCTGAGTGGAACCTGTCCTGTTAAACCGCTGTATGGTCTTGGCCACTGTCCTGCAGCTCAGTTTCAGGGTGTTGGCAATCTTCTTATAGCCTAGGCCATCTTTATGTAGAGCAACAATTCTTTTCTTCAGATCCTCAGAGAGTTCTTTGCCATGAGGTGCCATGTTGAACTTCCAGTGACCAGTATGAGAATGTGAGAGTGATAACACCAAATTTAACACACCTGCTCCCATTCACACCTGAGACCTTGTAAAACTAATGACACATGACACTGGGGAGGGAAAATGCCTAACTGGGCACAATTTGGACATTTTACACTTAGGGGTGTACTCACTTTTGTTGCCAGTGGTTTAGACATTAATGTCTGTGTGTTGAGTTATTTTGAGGGGACAGCAAATTTCCACTGTTATACAAGCTATACACGGACTACTTTATATTGTATCAAAGTGTCATATCTTCAGTGTTGTCCCATGAAAAGATAATAAAATATTTACAAAAATGTGAGGGGTGTACTCACTTTTGTGAGATACTGTATATTATACTGTATGTTCTGAAACAGAAATATCTAGATGTTATTGATAGTATACTGAATATGTAAAGTAACAGAACCTGAACAAAAATTGAGCTGACTCTAAAAGATTTTTCAGAAACAGTTTTGTAGATGTTCATCACAGCTTTACTGTGTTATTTAGCAAACAATAAAAATAATCAACAACCAGTTGTCAATATGTCAGTATTTTGGCACATTAAAATAGTTTTGCAGACATATTTTCAGTTTTAAATATATTTAAATATTTACACATTGATTGAAACAGAATTTATAGACATATGAAAGTACAGTATTTATCTTTTACTACAAAAAACATTTTTGAATATCAAATGCTACAGTATTTAAAATAAGCCAAAATAAAATTTCTTTCAGGTGTAAATGTTCTAATGAAGACATACTTCAGAAAAATTAGGTCAGGTATAAGATTCTTTCATGTAATAGTTTTTATTGAGAATTTTCCAGTTACAGACAGAAGCATGGACTTACAAGGACATGTAGAGTTAATTGCTGGTTACTGGACACGTTTTAATAAGGAATATTCAGAAAGGTGATAAAAAAAAACAACTACTACAGCTTATTGCTCCTGTTGAAATAATCAATCCATCCAGCTCTGGGCATCTTTTCCCTGAATCAGCCAGCCCAAAAAGCCTTGGGGTGTACAGACTAAGAGAAGTGTGCTTGATTATTCACGTGACCAGGAACTCTTATTCTGCTGTTGCTAATGATGTGCTACTGTTCTGTGCCTTAACAGATGCTTGTTTTAAGAAATTTAAGCAGGCCACATAAGTGTTGTTTTTCTCAAATATTTAAGTGTTTTGTCCTTTCATTGCTGTTTTTAAGATGTGTGCATGGAAGAACATGACCATTTACTGTGGGTGTTCCTTCCTGCAAAACACAAGAAATCAGTTCCTGAATTAATGTATATTCTATTTGCTTACCTGTCAAAATCTTTATATATTGTTGGGAAAGTTCCATTGATTTTAACATCTGATCCAGGCCAAAAGAAAGTACCAGCTTTTAATCCTTGGTACATAGCAGTGAGCCAGATCTTTAAAAAAATAAAAACTGTAATTTATATTGTTATTATTGAAGACATAATAAAGTATATTTAAAATACACCTTAAGAATTTTAGAGAAGAGAGATGAGTTGCTAGGACAGACTACACCATTGCTAAGGGATGCGTCCCAAGAGGCCCTACATGTTAGAAAGTCTCCTGCCATTGAACTCCGCACAATGTTTCACTCTTCTGTCCAAGATTGTGAATGTAAACCTTGAACAGCATATCATTCACTTACAGCGTTAGATAATCTGATTATCGACTCAGCTTCCCACGTCTCTATTTGGTTCTTGGACTTAACATTTTGATTCTGGTGAAATTCTTGTCATTTAGGAAAAGTCTTCTGGCAATGCTAGCTTTGACTTCACTGTAGTGAAGTTTAGGCCTTTGTATTTTGTTTTTGATACTTGCTTACATATTCTAGAAACTATTTTTGTTCCAGCTTCCAGAAAACATGCGCATCTCCCAATCTGTTTTTAGCCTCTTTGCAGTACACAAAACCCATTGTGCCAAAAAGGGGTTGGCTCGAATTAACCAAACAAGTGGAGCAACTTTGTACATCAATGTAGCTTAACCACCTTGAATATTCAGGACTGACATAATAGTTACTGAAGAAAAGCAAACCCAGATAGAATAAAAAGAGGTGTTGCCACAGGGGCAGCTTTCAGTCTGAACATCGCAAATTTCTAAGTGGCTAATTTTGAGCATGTATATGTGTGGGAGGGTAATACTCTGGAAATAAAGAATAATTGCAGTCACAGTTATAAATAAATCCAAAATGGACATCCTTTTTTGCAACAAGCTTGAGGAAGCCTGCTATGTGATCAGCATGACAAGACTAAAGAATTTAACAAAGCAGCAATATTAAGTAAGTTAGACTCATTTGCTTAAGTTCATTGCATTAGTTTGCACCAATTAACATAGAGATAAATGATCGACCTCATTAGCACAGTTATATAATTTGGATATCTAAATGTCCCAAAATAGTTAAACAAATTAAATGTAAAAGTAAAGAGGCACACATCTATATCTAAAGAAGTACTGCTTATATAAAAACTAGCAGTGTTACTAAGCTTCGCCCAGCAGTGGGCCTCAGATTACAGTACCATCAGTTAAGCAGATGTATCAGAAGTACTATGACACTAACAGAGTACTCTTCAGTATGTATAATATTTGTAATTTATTTTTTGGTTTGTTTTTCAAACAGATGTTAATATTATTACTTCACTGGAGCTCCTTACACTTGATAATGCTATGTACAATTGGCCATGAGTGCAATATTGCTGTCATAGTTGAATTCTTGTTTTTCCTACTGACTGACCTTGGGTTCTGTTGATGGTCACTGCAAAACACAATTGTGCAGGAAACTATATTGTTTGGAATTGAAACAGGTAATTAGTATAAATAATGGAAATTTTGGATGTATATATAAAATTTCTCCTTTAGAAAATCCTGTAAAAATTGTAGCTTCAGTCATATTTAAATATAGCACTTAGATCTGTAATCTTGCACCATTATGAAGTTTTGGAGGGTTTTGATGAAAAACAACACACAAATTGAAACAGTGCTAGTATAGGGAAACAACAGTTAACTTTACAGAACATGGGGAGCTGCGAAATAGTGGGTCTACGGCTAAGCAGCAAGTGGTCAGTTTTTAAATAAAGAAATAATTAAATAGCTGGCTTGTGTGTGCTCACACGGCTGCGGGATGTTGGTGGGGTGATCGAGACAGAGTGCATCTGCACATGAAGGTGTGGTCTGTCTTGATTGCTCCATTGGCTTTCTGTACTCCACCCACAGAGGCATATAAAGGAGAGCCAGTTCAGGAGAAGAAAAAAATGACTAAATGAAGGAAAGGAAAAAGGTTTGACAGAGAACAAGAGTGGAGGTTAAAAGTTAGAGAGAAGGGCAAGACAGAGTGAGAGACAGCTGGGACGAAAGTGAGGAAGCAGGCGGACAGGAGGGGAGCCCCGGCGATGGAGCGTGTGGCTGGTGCTCAAGTGGAGGGGGTGAAGGTTGCTCCTGCTGAGCAGGCAAGGAGCAGATACACAATACTCTGGATGATTCCCCTGCAGCGTCCCATGGAATGCCATGAGATGGGCGGCAGGGACATGAGAAGAAACTGAGGGTTGTCTGCGCCTGTTGGATTATGTCTCTCTGTGCTGCGAGATTTGAAAAGGAACATCTGTTTTAAAGGGATGCACCAGAGTTCAGGAATTTTAAAGGGATTTTAACCTTGTTTTAAGTGGATTATTTATTTGGGACTTTTAACCTTCACAGTTCACTTTTTTATGAATTATTTATTTATCAGACAATTTAATGCATTGCACTGTTTTGAGTACTATTTTGATTTATGGATTTTAATAAAAGCACTAATCACTTTATGCACCTACCCCTTGTCTGGATGAATATATCCTCACTTGCTAGGCTCATCCTTAGTTACATTATCGATGGTGACGGATTATAAGAGGCTCTCAAAAGTCAAGTAAGAGCATGGAGCCAACCCACACCATCACAGGAGCTAAAACTCCAACCAATAACAAGTGATGTAAACCACAAAAAAACTTAAAAAAATTGAAATCAATGGGAAGTCAATTAAAAAGCACAGCAAACCACGGATCTAATTTGGCAATACACGCTATGCACATATCACACAAGCATTTCATTACTGTACTCATATATGTTCTGAGATGCTTATTTAATTCAACTTCCTGCTCATCCTCAGCCTTTGATATTACCTGTTGTTTCAGACCTTCAAAGAGCTTCTGCATATAATTATGTTCTGCTCAAATCTAACGGTCTGTATCTTGTTTGCCTCTTGAAAATTAATACACTCCAAAATTTGCTGTTTTATGACTTCTTTCAGAAATAAAACATTTCATTAGCTTGATACTGACCATAGTGCTCAGCACTACATTTAGTATGATGTTGCTTTTTATTAACATGTTCATGCTATATGCCCAAATCTTGGGTATTTAAAGTACATAACAGGGTGATGTATATACGCCCTGCAAGCGATTTAGGAGGAATTACTTTCCCTTTCTCTCTTTAATCTGATATGCAATCCTTCCACAACCCAGTGTTTTTTCAAATACTACATTATTTTCTTAATATTTGCAGTTTAAATACTGGATATTTATTTCTTCTTGTTCAATTCGTTTCATAGTTGCGGAAATTTTGTGATATTTTATAGTATGAATGGCATGTTTTAAGGAATTGTTTTGAATCTATTGTGTTCAGAAAGTTGATTTCTTTATTATATAAATTTAGGATGTTTTAATTTTGGGCTTAAAAGTGTCAATTATTAATCACTTGTATTATGGTTAATTGCAAATGCATAAAAGAAATACTTACAGGTTGACCAAGATACCAGCGTGGTTGGGATTTTTCACTATTGCTAAGGCTGAAGGATGCATTGAAGGCAGGATCATACATGCTGTTATCAATTAATCCATGGGATTCTGCATACAAACCCTGTTAAAAAATATGTTCATTAATTCAGAACCATTTTTATGGATAAGAACAAGCAGTATAAAAAATAATTTTCTGATAAGCACACAAAAATGTATATATAGTATTTTGTAAATATTTTGACATACATGTTGCTTGTTAAATAATTCTTCTCTTTCTTCTTTTGTTACATTTGTTTTTACTGATTTGGTGTTTGCTCAAAAAATAACTGACTGTTTTGATAAATAACTTAAGTAGAAAGTGTAAAAGCTCTAAGGCACTGTAACTGTAGAATTTTAGGACTGCTACTGTTGTGAAGTGTTTGGTTGTAAGATTTAGGTAGCCGCATCTACAACAATGTGCAATTTATGATGAAACAAGAGCACTTCTTATAACTACCTTTTTCTGAGTTACACAAGCATGCCTTGCTAACACCTCCTGACTCTAATGGCAAGAGCATATGAGCTCTGAAAGTACTTTTCAGGAGCAAGAATTTTAAATTTTAAAAAAGACAAATTTTCTTTTGAAACAGAATGACTACAGCACACCTAGATTAGCTTTATAAAATTAATAAAAGAGTTGATAAGAGAGAGACAGCAGTAGAAGAAAGTGAATCCAAGAATGCTATGAGCTACTGCTGACACTTAAACTGTGCAAGCGATGGGCTGCCTGGAAATACTAAACATATAGCAGTAGGTTCTGCAGTGTTCACACATTATTTTGCTTATGTTTATGGCATTGTTTGAATAATGTTTAAAGATTCAAATTTATCACAGCCTGCTTTCCTACCTGCATAATTGCTCTATTCTGACAACGGGGACTGGGAGCAAAGTTCCTTTCTCGGTTAGGTCAGTTAGGGTGAGGGAGAGAGCACACTTGCAATAGGAAGGCTACCATGACAGTCATACTGATGTGAGGTCTGAAGGAACTACTGATAGAAGGCAGTGGACCATAGTCCCGGGTTAAAGTACATTGCAGCAGTGAACTGAATATCTCCAAAGGTTAGCAAGTGTTAAGAATAGACAATTTAAATTAGTGATAGAGAAATAAATGTTATATTGTGGGTCCGCATTAAAAAGAATCTGTACATTTGATAAAGGGGATTTCTTTTTCAAGGAGAGGCTTTCCTCAAGCAGTCAGTTGTCCAACAGCCACCTTCCCTCACAAACTGCAGTTCACTGGAGATGCATAACTTCAGGGATAATGAAGTATGTGTGACTAGAGGTAGAAAATGTATTTAAGGGATAATGGTAAATTGGTTGAAACAGACTGGATCAGCCAGTCTAGTGGCAGGAATATTTCTCTGAAAAACAAAGAACAAATATTTTTTCATACATCTTGACCAGTTCCAGGATCTCATGCTGCGCCCCAGGTTAGCACATGCAGAAGTTCAGCCATGGCTAATGGCTAACCTTTTCAAATTCTTCCCTATTTTTCCCTGTTATTTTTCTGAATCACTAATCCCTGACCTGTGTTTAAAAAGTGATGCTTCCAAGTTAGACTGATTTATTTTAAATTGCAGTAGTCCTCATCAAACCTAGATTAAACTGCTTTCTCACACCTAACTGTATTTCAAAGTTTCGCCCTTTTTCTCTTAGATAATCGAGCACAATGGATCCAAACTGCCATCTTGCCACTAACCTTGTTTAATTTACTTACTGCTCCCTAGCATCCTTGAGGAATCTGAATAGGTTTTCTACTACTGTAGAAAACACATGTTCTCTCACTTTGATGCCTTTGGAGACTTTAACGTCTAGGGTACTATCTACAATAATATGGCATATGTCTTACCCATATTTGATATGTACGGCAAAATCTCTAACCTAGGTGTTTTTCTCTGTCTCCCTATTGTCTTTCTGACCCACATGACATTTTTCAAAAGGTTGAAGAAGCTAATAACACAGCAGTATACAAAATTATTGCTACAGAGTACAGGAATCCATCCATCCTGCACCCAACCTGCTTATCAAGTCCAGACTCTTGAGGAACTTGTTGAACACCAGTAAATTTTATATGCTGGTAAAATACATTTACATTTGAAAAGATATATTTCTATTCATAGTTTGCTGTATATAATTATATAAAACAAATATTAGCACAGACCACAATTAAGTAATGACTATTGCTTGTCTTCACATTTTGCCACAATTTTTCATCATTTGTCAAACTAGAGGAGGACAATATTGCTATAAGGGAGAAATTTGAAAAGTAAAATAGAAGCAAACAAAACTTGTGTCTCCTAAGAAATTTACAAAAATGCTTTGTAGAAATAACATTTTCTTATCTAGCCCAAGCTCATTGGAAAACAGTGCCTATCCCAGCAGTACTTTGTCAAAGGTGGGAACTAACCCTAAATGGGGCATCAGTCTATCACAGTGCACACTCGTTCACATTTACACTGGGCTTATTTAGAGTTTCCAATTAACTTCAGTTACTTTATGTATATTTAGTTATTTTATTTGTGAGACATGAAAACTGACATCTCACTGAACTGAGTTGCAGTGCCTCAATTTATATAAAAGATTGTCATCTCGACTCAAGGAGCAAAAAGTCACTTAGCTAGGGAAAAAAAAAATTACAGCATGTAATTATAACACATTAAAAAGGTGTTCAAACAAGTAAGACCTAGAATTGTTACCCTAATTTCAAATATATGCAAATATTTACTTATTTTTAAATTGAATATTCAAACCTTATTTTTTGGCTAATTTGACAGGCCTAGTAAGCAAAGGTAAAGTTATTAAAAGCTTCAATTAATTTTTGACTGGGGGTGAATTGATGCGGTGACACAACCATTGTGCGGAGTTGGTTTAGTCATTGTTTTTTCCATGAAGCCCAAAATCTCTAGCAGTGCCTCTGGTAGTAATCAATAATTATGAACAAATAAACCATTACAGAATAAATGAGTTCAAATGTATTACTCAATAAATGCCTGACAGAAAGCATCCATAGGTAAGATAATGCTGAGTGAGTGAGATATGGATAATATACATTGAGAAGGGAAATCCATGAGAGTTTGTAACCCACTAGAATTAAAAATGTCTATGTGGTGCTTCTAGCGCCTTGGAGCACGTGAAGTGAAATTATTGCAAAATATAGCATGCTAGGCATTGAAATTCAAAATAGAAATCTTCTCCTTTTATAACTTGCACCAAACCTTAGACCTAGAATCATAAAGAATAACAAAACTACCATTATTATTAACCTGATACACAACAAAGTGATGGAAACAAAATTCATATGATCACATACATTCACTGTGAGACAGATGTGTATCTAACAGTTATGTTGTGCACTTCTTATTAAAATATTAATCGTACCATTTTCATCTTCATCTTTAAGCAGCATAATATTTCTCTCAATGTACCCTAAAACATTGCTGAAAACATCAAAACAGATCCACATACTCTAAATTCATCCAAACTTTACTTTTTGTCTTTTTGAATATAAAGATGCAATTATCTTATCAGACTTTCCAGAATAATTTCTTAGCCCTGCTACTATGATTCCTTCATATTCACACAGCATATTATAGTGCAACTGCTCTACTTAAATATCAAAAGCAGTCCCACAGAAAGTGGAAAAATCATTTTTGTGTCATTTGTTACAGTGCAGCAGATATGCATTGTGATCCCTTTTGCTACACTTGTCTTACAACTGACAGCTCTTCTCATGTACAAGCTGTTCAAGACAAACCCAAATCAGTACAGCCATTCAGCACCAGAAAGATCCAAAAGAAAGTAGGAAGTATCCATTTGCACTTATTTTCTTACTGAAATCAAAATATTATATTGGAGTTATCAAAACTCAAGAATAATGGTCATTCTTTCTCTACCTTGGGAAGATAAAGTATTAAGTGCTGCTTCTTCACATTGTCATAGAGCTTGGTGTAATTCAAATGGTGTGTGAGTGAAGCTATACATTCTCCATGTCTGTTTTTTCCAGGATTTCTGTTCCTAATATCCCTAAGATAAGCTATAAATATTTCCACATGGATCTGCAAATTATTCTCTCTAGTAACTGAAAAATACTGTTTACTGTGGGATAATTTGTATGCAATACTTTAAGTGTTAGGTATGTAACGTAGGCTGCAGGAAAAGGGATGCTGGAAGCCGAAAGAGAGAGCGGGGAAACACGGCAAGTACATAGAGTTTTGTGACTGTAAGACTATGTTTGTTAAATAAAGGTTATCAAGATCCCACAGCAGAGTGTTGAATTTTCTTGCAAAATACTACACTTACTAAACAAACATTCAAACGATGCAAATTTAGCATTTGTATATCTATATTCAGCCATGGAGTTTTGCCTGTCCTGTTAAAAGCATAATCACAGTGCTTTGTAGCACTAAATAAGTTTAATTTTTGGTATTAACAAATGGAGCAGCTCAAATAACAGACAAGCCAAATAACCATTTTGTTCGAGTGTTACCTCAACTTTTGCTTGTAACATCTGTTTGCACTGCCAACGCACACAGACCTGTAAGCACAGTGTATGGCACATGCAACATTTCCCTCATGACTGTATAAACTGGTTGGAAAATGGATGGATGCTTAAAAGTACATCCAGGGATGGGTTTGATGTAATCAGAGAATGAATGCGAGGCCTTTGTTTCTTTGTGGGGTTGGTGTAGGACACGGTATTAAAAAGCGATTTATCACATCATCATTTTGTCTCCTTTTACAACATCGTGACGCTACAAGGTTGAACAATTAAAACTTATATTACATCTTTATCAGTTACATCATTGCGCTGACAAAGCACATATTAAAATATTTATAAAGTGACTCCATAAATGAATATAAGTAGTAATAACAAAAGCTTGTATTTGCATTTTGGCTTTTTATAACAATAAACTTGATTCTCTCAGTCACATGTTATATGTAGTCGTTATTCACATTTTTCTCAAGTATTACTTTGCCTTCTCGAAATTCATCTATTTGTAATCACACATGAGCCGACATTTGGTACAACTGATGCTGAAAAAAGCTAGAACTGTTATGCTTTTAGAACATTGGTATCGACTGGTACCAAAAGTCTCGGTTCTTCTGACATGCCTACTCTCAGGTTTATTTGGAAGTAAAGTATTTATTGCACAACATGATTCAGAAATTGTTAAAATAATATTAACAAAGGACAAAAATACTATGGGAAGGCCAAGTTTTTTCAAGGCTCCTCAGGACACTGGCTACTCAAACAAAAATTAAGAAAAGTCTTTAATCAATTTGTTTTTTAAGGTTTCAACTTTTCCCTCTAGTAATAGCCAAATTAAATAGATTAGAGTGCTCACAAGATGTCATAATCAACTAATTAAACTTATCATCAGGAATGGCAAAAAAAGATGTGGCATTTATATTTAGAGGAAGCATAGAGAAGATGAACATGAATTGGGCTGCTTAGGACTCCAAAATATGCTTGAAGAAAATTCTATGAGAAAAAGTCAGATTTACAGCCACTTGATATTTTGCAAGACAGTCCCTGGCAAGCTAAAACATTCCATTCCCTTTTCTTACGAAGTGCAAAGTAGAACTGGTGCCTCCATTCTCAAGAATTCACTTTTAAATTGCTGACACAAATGAATATAGTGAACCCCTCCAGGTGAAGACTTAGAATAATTCCTGGAAATTTACTAGGCTTAGTTATCTGTTATCAAAGCTGTAAAACTGAATGGTCAAGCAGACAAAACATCAAAGTGACATCACATTAAATGCTTTGATGCCGATTTGAGGAAACCAATGGCATAACAGCATTAGATAGATAGATAGATAGATAGATAGATAGATAGATAGATAGATAGATAGATAGATAGATAGATAGATAGATAGATAGATAGATAGATAGATAGATAGATAGATAGATAGATAGATAGATAGATAGATACTTTATTAATCCCGATGGGAAATTCACATTATGCAATAATATAGTTATTTTTATGAGTCGCTCGATAGGATTATGGCAACAAAGTTAGCACAGCGATTGTATGCCACGTAAAGTTTGTCCAAACTTAATAGACTCCAAGGTAAAGTTATTACTCTCCATTTCTAACTTCTTCAAAATTAATAAAAGCTTTTTTCACAATCAAGTTTTGTAAAACCTATGCCTTCATATTAGGTTTTGCGTTATGTAAGCAAACGTGTGCAAATTATAGCCAAACAACATGCTTTAAACCACTAATGTCACCAGAATAATATATGTTTATAACTGGTATACATATACATATTGTGATTTGTGGGTCACAGACTTGCACAGAAGAGAAGGAGGTGAGCCCAGGTTTCTGAAAAAAATCAGCTTTATTGTTGTGAAGACAAGAACATTCTTACAGCATTTATTCAAATGGGAGCCTTCACTTAAACACACGCAGCATACAAGCAGTGACAATGACCATTCGCATCCTTTCCAGATCATGTGGTGGGTGTGGCAACATGCTGTAATCAACGCATGCTTGCAACCTCCTCCTCCTCCTCTTCAGATCAAAAGAACAGATAGCCTTCCTTCCAGAAAGTGAGCGCAAGGCCACAGGCCTCATGCATAACACTGTGCGTAGAATTCACACTAAAACATGGTGTACGGACAAAAGTCGAAATGTGTGAAATGTTTTCTTAATATTATTTGTCAGGTACTATATAACATGCCTATGATCTGAGATACTATATATATATATATATATATATATATATATATATATATATATATATATATAGAGTAAGAGAGGCGCTATATTGCGCCCAACCCAACACAGATTTTACACGGGAGGCACGTATAAAATAAAGAAACTTTTTATTTTTCTTCAGCTCGACGGCACGTCTTCCCCGTAATCCCCCTAGACACAACACAGTCCCAAGCACAAGACACACAATGTAAAGCACAATCCTCTCTCTCTCTCTCTTCCACCACCACTCCTCCCATCTAGCTTCGTCCTCCTCCTCCTCCTCCCAACTCTGGCCGCTGAGTGGTGGTCGCTGGCTCCCTTTTATTGGGTACCCGAAAGTGCTCCAGGTGCTTGATTGACGATATCTGGCTGCACTTCCGGGTGTGGAAAAAACCAGTGCCCAAAAGAGGCCAGCAGCTCCTGTTTTAGCACCCCCTGGCAGCACCTGCAGAACCCAACAAGGCTGCACAGAACTCCAACCCCCATGAAGTCCTGTGGGAGTCCAAAGCACCACTGCAACCCAAGGAGGCTGCCATCTAGCATCCAGGGGGAGATACTGGGTTTCCCACCCTTGCCCCCCTGGTACATATGGTGCAGGGGTGTCCCGGTCTGGATTGGCAGATAATCTGGAATCTGTTGAATCATTACAGAGGAACTTAGACAACATACAGCTACAGGCTTGGAAAGATTTGCAGCAGATGAAATTTAATGTAAGTAAATGTAGTATGCAGTATGTAGAAAGTAAAAATGTTGGGTATGAATACACAATGGGAGGTCTGAAAATAAATTGAACCTTATGAGAAGGATTTAGGAGTCACTATCAACTTTCAGATAATGTTCAGAAGCCATTAAGAAGGCTAAAAAAATGTAAGGTCATATAGCACGATGTATAGAGTAAAAGTCAAATGAGGTTATGCTCCAGCTTTACAATTCACTGGTTAGACCTTATCTGGAGTACTGTGTGCAATTTTGTACTTCAAGGTACAAAAAAAGATGTAGAAGAACTAGAAAAAGTCCAAAGATGAGGAAAGATTTAAAAAGCTGAGCTTTTTCAGTTTAAGCAAAAGGAGATTAAGAGGAGACTTGATTGATGTGTTCAAAATTATGAAGGGAATTAGTACAGTGGATCATGACTATTACGTTAAAATGAGTTCAACTAGAGTATGAGCAAGCAGTTTAAAACTTGTTAAGAGTAAACTTTGCACAGACATTAGGAATTTTTTCTTCACAAAGAGAACCACAGACACATGGAAGAAGTTACCAAGTAGTGCTGTATACAGTAGGACTTTAGAGACTTTTAAAACCAGACTTGATGTTTTAATTAAGAATAAATTGAGAATTAAGAGGGTAGAATTGACACGCTTTGTTGGGCTCAATGACCTGTTCTCGTCTAGATTGTTTTAATGCTCTAACTGTAATTGGTTAGTTATTGATTAGAAGATGGTACCACCTCTATATTAAAGCAGAAAGTTTAGCATTTTGGTTTAGAGTATTCAGGCTTATGATAAAATCAAAGGTACGGTGGGCAAATAAAAAAAAATTAAAAATGTGCTTGTAGGGCTGAACAAAAGCAAAGGCACTAACTGACAGCTCTGTGACGCAACTACAAAGACCTCAAAATGCCAATGCCAATATGCACCAATGTGCCCCTTCCACCTAGGAGGTATTTCTGATTAAAAAAAAGGAAATGAAAGTTAAAATTATAAAATGAAAATGCAAGGTCTCTTTTGCCATTTTAAATCTGCACAAGGATTCTGCAAATATTATAAATCAAATGAAATAACTCCATTTGCAATTTCATCTTACACACACATAAGAGTCATTAGTGAAAATTTTAAAAATAAAATTAAATCCTCCTTTGTCATTAAATTTTGTTTTTTGTCTTTTCATTTTCATTACCCATCTTGGTGTGTCAATGTCATAATTAAAATGACACTGTGAATGACACGGTGCTTGTTTACATTTGCCGTTCAGTTTGGTCTGTGTACTTTTTGGTATTTGAAATTTCATTTTAGAATCAAAAACGAAAAAACGAAAATGAAAGGAATTTTCAGATTTTGATTTTTGATTAAAGAATAAAATGATGGAAAATAAAGTATTTTTTAATTCTGTGGTAACAAATAGCAGTCATAAACTTAAAATTACATATACTTTTCTCGATTTATTTGTGATTCAAATAATGAAAGTGTTATAGCTCAAAAACAACAAAACAGACGCAATTTCGTTGTCTGAAACCAGAGGTGCTTCTTCTTCTGCGCGATTTTTGACGACACGTATGAACAGTCCTCCTCCTCACAACACATCGATCGACGGCCTTGAAGGTACACTGCATGGCATCAGCAGAGGATAGATCATTACGTTGTTTTTCGGAACAGTAAAAGAGTGACACTCCGGGACGAGGACATAACTGCAGAAAGACTGAGTCGCATCTTTCAGGTAAAAATACAAGCTTTGCAAACTTTGCTTCATTGATGTGGCAGTTCTTTTATGAATGTTACTGTTATTACTTACTGTGAAACAGCTAAAATTTGGTGATTTCATTTACTAACACTAAGTCTGGCAATTTTTATAGTGCTAGCATTTTGAATGATTGCTCATTGACTTTTACCGGCTACTATACAGTAAACGTTTCGAGTATTAACAGTGCGCACAAATGTAACACGTTAGGAGAGCAACGTGATTTACAGAAAGTTTTCTTAACATGTGTTACACTTGTCAGTGAGCAATCATTCACACATTTACGCACATAACTAGTATGATGAAAGCACCATTTAAGCATAATTTAACAATAAGAATCAATATACTGTACATTGTTTCTGGGTATACTTACTGTGACAATAGTGTAATGGTTTGGAAATGTCTTCGTAGGAAAAATTGCTTGCATATAAGGAGAATGTGTTCCACATGTTTCTAATGAAGAAACAAAAGACATTATCTAATGTTCTGGCAGATATATTTTATATATTTGATTGGCTCCCATTCACAAATAAACTGCTCAAAAAAATGAAAGGAACACTTTGAACATACATCAGATCTCAATGGGAAAAAATCATGCTGGATATCTGTACTGATATGGACTGGGTGATGTGTTAGGAACAAATAGATGTCACATTGTTTGATGGAATTGGAAATTATCAACCTACAGAGGGCTGAATTCAAAGACACCTCGAAAATCAAAGTGAAAAAATGATGCAGCAGGTTAGTCCATTTTGCTGAAATTTCATTGCAGCAACTCAAAATCGTTCTCAGTAGTTTGTATGGCCCCCACGTGCTTGTATGCATGCCTGCAAATGTCGGGGCATGCTCCTAATGAGATGATGGATGTTGTCCTGGGGGATCTCCTCCCAGATCTGGACCAGGGCATCACTGAGCCCCTGAACAGTTTGAGGTGCAACCTGGCGGTGTCGGATGGACCGAAACATAATGTCCCAGAGGTGTTCTATTGGATTTTGGTCAGGCAAGTGTGAGGGCCAGTCAATGGTATCAATTCCTTCATCTTCCTGGAACTGCCTGCATACTCTTGCCACATGAGGCCGGCATTGTTGTGCACCAGGACCCACTGCACCAGCATAGGGTCTGACAATGGGACCAAGGATTTCATCCCGATACCTAATGGCAGTCAAGGTGCCGTTGTCTAACCTGTAGAGGTCTGTGCGTCCCTCCATGGATATGCCTCCCCAGACCATCACTGACCCACCACCAAACCGGTCATGCTGAACGATGTTACAGGCAGCATAACATTCTCCACGGCTTCTCCAGACCCTTTCACATTGGTCACATGTGCTCAGGGTGAATGTGCTCTCATCTGTGAAAACCACAGGACGCCAGTGGTGGACCTGCCAATTCTGGTATTCTATGGCAAATGCCAATCGAGCTCCTCGGTGCCAGGCAGTGAGCACAGGGCCCACTAGAGGATGTTGGGCCTTCAGGCCACCCTCATGAAGTCTGTTTCTGATTGTTTGGTCAGAGACATTCACACAATTTGCCTGCTGGAGGTCATTTTGTAGGGCTCTGGCAGTGCTCATCCTGTTCCCCCTTGCCCAAAGGAGCAGATACCAGTCCTGCTGATGAGTTAAGGACCTTTTACGGCCCTGTCCAGATCTTCTACAGTAACTGCCTGTCTCCTGGAATCTCCTCCATGGCCTTGAGACTGTGCTGGGAGACACAGCAAACTTTCTGGCAATGGCACGTATTGAGGTGCCATTCTGGAGAAGTTGGACTACTTGTGCAACCTCTGTAGGGTCCAGGTATCGCCTCATGCTACCAGTAATGACACTGACCAGAGCTAAATGCAAAACTAGTGAAAACACAGTCAGAAAAGATGAGGAGGGAAAAATGTCTGTCAGTGGCCTCCACCTGTTACGCCATTCCTGTTCTGGGGGTTATCTCATTGTTGCCCGTCTAGCACACCTGTTGTTAATTTCATTAACACCAAAGCAGCTGAAACTGATTAACAGCCCCCTCTGCTACTTAACTGACCAGATCAATAGCCTAGACGTTTCATTGACTTGATGCTATACTCTGATTAAAAAGTGTTCCTTTAATTTTTTGAGCAGTATACAGTATATTAACTGTATTTCTTCAATGCTAAAATTTATCAGTCTCTTTCATCCATTAGATAGGGTTAGAATAAGAACAACATCCCTCTTACATGTTATAAAAGGCAACTAAAGGATGATGTTGTCAGGAAGGGCACCCAACCTGAAACATGTCTGCTCCAGTACAGCCCTGATGAAATACAAATGTGAGAGATGCAAAGCATGAATGGCTTGTGGGAAGCAATAAATAATGTCTGGTTAAAAACAACAGAAGTCTGCAGTTGGACAAAGGGATGACGGAGAATGAACTTGGTCAAAGCAGTAGACACGTATAACTAAAATCTGGAGGTGAAGGTAGGACTGCACAAGGGATCTGTCCCAAGTCCATTTGTTTTCATGATAGCAATGGAGGCAGTGGCTAGAGACATGAGTGAAGGATTGCCTGCCATATGAGCTCTTGTACACTGATGATCTCATATTGATATCAAAAAATAAAGAGGAATAGAAGGAGAAGATACTGAAATAAAGAAAAGTTTGTTTTGAAGCATAAGACTTCAAAGTAAATTCAGGGAAAAAGAAGGTGATAGTTGGAGGTGTAGAGACAGGAGATGTGGGGGAGATGGGTGCATGTGCAGGAAAAGTGCTGGGAGAATCTCAGTCCAATGCAAAAGTGTGAGCTGTGAGTGCATTAAAGATTCATTTGTATGAAGGGAAGGCTGTGGGCAGTGAATCTTAAATAGAGCAATAGAGAATGCTGGTGTGCTTAGTGTAAATTCAGATATTGGTTATGGAGTTGCTTTTGAGAAAATAGGACAGTTCTGCTACCTAGGCAGCAAGCTCAATGCAAACAAAAAGTGTGGGTACTGCAATGACAGTGAAAGGGAGAGGTGCAAGGAAGAAATTCTGGGAGCTGTGCACCATTCTAACTTCTGATTCATCCATTTCAACATTGATTGGAAAGTTTAGGAAGTATGTATGAAGGGGAGTATGCTGTTTAAAAATAAGATGTGAGAAGCAAAGCTGAAAAAAAGGAAGAGAATAATCAGGTGGATTCATGGAGTATTACGGAATGTGAGGTAGATGAATTCTGAACATCACTTATTATGAAAACAATAGATGTTATGCTGAGGGGAAACAGATCAAGATGGTTAAAGCATGGGGTGTAACAAGTAGAGGGTGGTCTGGGTACACCAATATGGAGATGGGAGAGATGAGACCCAGAGGAAGGCCAAAGATGATAAGGTTAGAGGTGGTGTCAGGTGACATGAGAAAAATGGGTTTCACCCCAAAAATATGCTCAGCACTATAGTTAGTGAAGTTAACAGATTTGACAAACAAGCAGGTAAACCTGAAAACAAAGATAATGATGATGATGATGATGATGATGACCCAATAATCATTTTTTTGATCCCACATTTATCCTTTACAGCGTTACATTAAACCACTGTTTATCCCAACAGTCCTAGGCTAAAGGTGACAACCAGCATTGGATGGAATACCAATACAATTTAGCACACTCTCTTATGGGTAATGTCGCAAATTTCAAATGCTTGCCCATCTTTGATATGTTGGGAATATTAGAATATGAAAACGTCACACAGACATGACAAAGCAGGGAATTAAGCCCAGGCCTCTGGACCTAAGAGGCAGTATTGCTACCACTTCATTTTCATTTCATTTACATGTTGGTGAAAGAAACCAAAAAATATTTGAATAAACCTAAAAACTATTTTTAAATTTAACTGTACAGGATAACCATAAAACTGTATAAAAATGTAAATTAGTCTGCAAAAAGAAAAAAATATATATTTCCACTTAACAACTGATGTTCGCATTTACTACTTACAGGATAGATTTAGTAGATATTTTATAAAAAAGGTGTACAATTATACTCACTTAGTTTATCCAAGACTGGAACAATTTTACTCCAGGTCATTAGATATTCTGCTCTTAATCCATCCAATGAAATTAGAATTACAGGCTGTTTTGAAAAACTGTATTTGGGATAAATCATATAATTCATCAAATCACAACACAAAAAAATTGCATTCCCCGAGCTTTACAAAAACAGCATTTGGAGTTTCATCTACTCAAAAGTACTGGCAACCCTGAAATGGTATGCAATTTGTGAAGCTTTTTCTTAATGAAGGTTATATCTGTCACTTAAAAAATGTTTCTAAACACTGCTTCCAAGCATCTTGCAAAAGTTACTTTGCTTTCATGACATTGGTACATTAAACAGTTCTTGTTTTGTGTTTTATAATTACTAAAGAACATTTTTTTACAGAAGCTTTAAATATTTAAGTCGTATTTATGTAAAGAATCTCTCCTTCAAGAAAGGAACTGCAGGAATGTACCACATAAAAACCTCTTATGCAAAACTCCTAACAGTGTTGCAAACCATAGGTGAACTAACTGTACAGTCTGGTACAGAATTAAACAGTGAAAGATGTCAAGTTATAAACTTAAGCCAAACCACATTTTGCAAACTACAGATTATCACAGTATACTATTGTGAAAATAAAGCAGTAACTTTGTGTCTGATAAGGTAGCTTGATTTCCATAAAGGAGAACAGTAATGTTTTTCTGTCTTTATCACTCTTTCACGTTGGTACTTTGAAACAATCCCTTGAATTAACGCAGCATTTATAGGACCAGTTGGTCATGCATGGTTCACCTGTAACTTACAATGCTCTGTTGATACTTGGGATTTTGTGTTCTTCTATAAGTGATGTTACAGATCCACTCTTTTCTGCTGATTTAAACAAAAATGGCTGCATTGCTTCATGCAGCATTTTATATTTTTTTAAGCAGTCCCAGACTGCTGTGGGTGGATGGTGACAAAAAAGGGATTAATCTAAGAAACATGGACATGCTTTAAATATCTTTCACTTTTTAAAATTTCAGATAACATAGCATGGACTCTAGCAATCCAGGGTTCAGGTGCTAGAACGGGATGAGAACAAAGCTAATGCCCTGAACTAATTTTTAATAGATTTTCTTTCCCTCTGCCACCTTTTTTCCAATGGCCATTCTCCCCAAATCACCCTTACTACATCAACAACTCCCACCACATCAACTGGAATGGCCAATGATGAGTCCACCTTTGACCATCTGTATGGGCTGTCTATAACTGAACACCACATAAGGAGACAAATGAGGAAGCTGCACATAGGAAAAGCCACAGGACCAGAGAGAGGCAGTCCGAATTCTTAAGGCCTGCGTTGACCAACTTTGTGGTGTCCCCTGTCACATGTTTAGTCTGTCCCTAAGGCTTCAGAGAGTGCCTCTGGAAAACATTCTGTATTGTTCCTGTTCCAAAGAAGGCAGGTGCCTCTTCACCTATTGAATACAGACCAGTGGCACTTACGTCTCACATCATGAAGACCTTTGAGAAGCTTATCCTGGATTATATGAGTCCTTTGTGGTAGACCACCTGGACCCACTGCAGAGTCGGGGGTTCAATTATCTATCTGTTCCACAAGGCTTATTGTCTTCTCGATAAAGTTGGCAGCACTGTGAGGATTATGCTTTTTTTATTGCTTTTCTTTTTTTTTTTTAAATTTCGGAGATATGCAGGTGGATCAGCCTATGGTGACCTTGATGATGGACTAACTTTCAGGTAGACTGGACTTTGTGAGATTCAAGGATTGTGTTTCTGATATGGATGTGAGCAACCCTGCAGCACCACAAGGAACAGTCCTGTCCAATTTTGTCTTCACTCTGTACACCTCAGACCATAAACATAACACCAGGTCATGTCACTTGCAAAACGTCTCAGATGATTCTGCGATAACGCCTTGTTTTGTTAAAAGGGATGAAACAGAGTATATGAGTCAGGTGGAGAATATGGATTCTTGGTGCAGACTCAACATCAGCAAAACTAAAGAACTGGTTATTCACTTTCATTGCATCAAAGAGACTCCATGTCCAGTCACTAGCCAGGGAGTGGCTATAGAGGTAGAGGTGGTGCACTCCTACAAGTACTTGGTAGTCCATCTGAACTTGTCTCATAACACAGGGAAACTATATAATAAGGGCAGAGCAGGCGGAGATCACATTCCTTTAACATGGGTAGCGACATAACTTCACGTCTTCTACAACTCTTGTGATGACCAGGGTGTTTTCTACACTGTGATGTGCCGGGATGGTAACATCCCTTCACGAGAAGCCCACTGAATCAACAACCTAATTAAAAGGGCAGGCTCAGTTATTGGACACACTCTGGACCCCTTCAAGGGCATAGCAAAGGAGAGAATTAAAAACGAGTGCCATTATGAACAATGCTGTACATCCCCTCTCTGATACACTAACACAGAGTACTTTAAGCCAACAAATTACTCAGCAGGAGTGTGTCAGGAAACACTACTGGGGCTCCTTTATACCAACAACAAAATGTCTGCATAATGCCTCACTGTGACTGTAACTGTCTAGTCAAAAGATTTCCTTCTTTTCAATTTTCTTCATTTTTAGTCATTCTGGTGTGTATTTAGATCATTGTGTGTGTGTGTGTGCGTGTGTTGGGGTGTGTGTGTGTGTATTTATTTATTTCTTTAAAGAGCTTCTGTAAAAAGCCAAATTTCCCCCTAATGGTATATACAATTGTATTGATATCAACAGGCTGTTGCAGACTGGAATGGTGTACTGGGTTCTTATACTTAATTAAATCACACTCTCCATGAAGAATTGTTAGACATGAGTAAGACCAATCTCCTTATGTAAGTATTCACAATTAAAAAAGCACAAATTATACCAAAAAAGGTCAGTTCAAATGCATACTTTTAAATATACAGAACAAAGATAAATTATTACTTGCCCAGAGGTTTGATGCAATACATCACCTACACTTTCCGAAATACGTTTTAACTCCCATCCATTCAGAGAGAAAGGCAGATTAAAATCCAAAATGAAAGAATGTGAATCTTTCGTTTTTGATATTATGAACAAAAAGTACTTTTTTTCTGAATACAAATATTTAATCTACATAGCCTCAATTTTCATAGAAAAATATTTTAATAGTTTTATAATTTTAATAAACAAACTTTTTATTTAAGTGTGAAATGATGGTGCAGTGGTTCAAGCTACTTTCTCTTAGCTCCAGAGAACTGGCTTTGATTTCTTGTACTATTACTTTGTGTGTTGTTTTCATTTTTCCCCCCATGTCCTTGTTAGAAAACTCTAGACAAGAACAGGCCATTCAGGCCAACAAAGCTCACAATACCTCATTTGGAGTGATGGAGAAATGTATACATCTGTGCATTACCTCACGCACAATAAGGGCATTCAAAATTTTGTAAGAAATTAGAGAAATGGCTGGTTGTGACATAGCCAAGTCATCACTATTGGCAAAACTGCATTTTCCTTGTGGAGAAAAAAATGTTACCAACACTCTCATTTCGGCTGACAGTGCAAGTCTTTTCCACATAGATGAAGCATTTACATGAAGTGCAATCTTTGTTATGAATATTATTCTACCTCCTTCAAATCAATATCAAGATACAAGCTCAATGTTGTCCGGAGTTCTTCTCCAAAAATTGCGCCTTTCCCGGAACACAAGTGCTGATGTCTACCTGAATGCCATCTTCATCCAGTTCCTTGTTTAGTTAGGACAGCTCACAAGCTCTCCAAATTCTGGTGAAGTTACAATTAGTTTCCTAAATTAGGAAAACTGATAACATTATATTACTACTAATCCTTAGAGTAGGACTAAATTTGCATCATTTTTGAGATTTTTGATTCAGTTAGGACATTTTCCTACTCTGAGACATTTGATAAATACAGGCCTGGACTGAGCAAGCTGGAACCTTTTTTTTTTTTTTGCAAAATGCTTTGTATGTGTAGTTCCTTGGGTATACAGTGGTGTGAAAAACTACTTGCCCCCTTCCTGATTTCTTATTCTTTTGCATGTTTGTCACACAAAATGTTTCTGATCATCAAACACATTTAACCATTAGTCAAATATAACACAAGTAAACACAAAATGCAGTTTTTAAATGATGGTTTTTATTATTTAGGGAGAAAAAAAATCCAAACCTACATGGCCCTGTGTGAAAAAGTAATTGCCCCCTTGTTAAAAAATAACCTAACTGTGGTGTATCACACCTGAGTTCAATTTCCGTAGCCACCCCCAGGCCTGATTACTGCCACACCTGTTTCAATCAAGAAATCACTTAAATAGGAGCTGCCTGACACAGAGAAGTAGACCAAAGTAGCACCTCAAAAGCTAGACATCATGCCAAGATCCAAAGAAATTCAGGAACAAATGAGAACAGAAGTAATTGAGATCTATCAGTCTGGTAAAGGTTATAAAGCCATTTCTAAAGCTTTGGGACTCCAGCGAACCACAGTGAGAGCCATTATCCACAAACGGCAAAAACATGGAACAGTGGTGAACCTTCCCAGGAGTGGCCGGCCGACCAAAATTACCCCAAGAGCGCAGAGACGACTCATCCGAGAGGTCACAAAAGACCCCAGGACAACGTCTAAAGAACTGCAGGCCTCACTTGCCTCAATTAAGGTCAGTGTTCACGACTCCACCATAAGAAAGAGACTGGGCAAAAACGGCCTGCATGGCAGATTTCCAAGACGCAAACCACTGTTAAGCAAAAAGAACATTAGGGCTCGTCTCAATTTTGCTAAGAAACATCTCAATGATTGCCAAGACTTTTGGGAAAATACCTTGTGGACTGATGAGACAAAAGTTGAACTTTTTGGAAGGCAAATGTCCCGTTACATCTGGCGTAAAAGGAACACAGCATTTCAGAAAAAGAACATCATACCAACAGTAAAATATGGTGGTGGTAGTGTGATGGTCTGGGGTTGTTTTGCTGCTTCAGGACCTGGAAGGCTTGCTGTGATAGATGGAACCATGAATTCTACTGTCTACCAAAAAATCCTGAAGGAGAATGTCCGGCCATCTGTTCGTCAACTCAAGCTGAAGCGATCTTGGGTGCTGCAACAGGACAATGACCCAAAACACACCAGCAAATCCACCTCTGAATGGCTGAAGAAAAACAAAATGAAGACTTTGGAGTGGCCTAGTCAAAGTCCTGACCTGAATCCAATTGAGATGCTATGGCATGACCTTAAAAAGGCGGTTCATGCTAGAAAACCCTCAAATAAAGCTGAATTACAACAATTTTGCAAAGATGAGTGGGCCAAAATTCCTCCAGAGCGCTGTGAAAGACTCATTGCAAGTTATCGCAAACGCTTGATTGCAGTTATTGCTGCTAAGGGTGGCCCAACCAGTTATTAGGTTCAGGGGGCAATTACTTTTTCACACAGGGCCATGTAGGTTTGGATTTTTTTTTCTCCCTAAATAATAAAAACCACCATTTACAAACTGCATTTTGTGTTTACTTGTGTTATATTTGACTAATGGTTAAATGTGTTTTATGATCAGAAACATTTTGTGTGACAAACATGCAAAAGAATAAGAAATCAGGAAGGGGGCAAATAGTTTTTCACACCACTGTATGTGTACATACTGTAGTTTGTATTTTTATGTGTGCCCATCTAGTTTTTCTTGCACCACATGTGCCTCCAAATAATAATAGCCGATTCTTTGACCTGCTGCAAACATTTTCTGGCAACATTTTATTCTATCTGAATTTTTACCCATTAATTAAAAGCACAAGTCAACATACTGTATTATACATAAAACAAAACTGTAAATAGCAGAGGTTGTTACTGTAAACTCTTTTAAGCCAATTGTTGCCAGCTAAGGGAATGAGCAAAATTCTTAATCAGAGTCAGGCCAAGGTCAATGTCAGCAAATTTGCCTATCAATATATTTCTGCAAACAGAGCAGATCTGTGAAGTAAGAAGACAAACAATCATAACCAATATTAAACCCCTCTTTTGCTGAAATGAAGCATTACATTACAATATATTCCACACACATATAATAGTTTAAATAGCATACAATTTAAGCAAAATGCACTATTACAGTACAACTACAGAAAGTGTTTGTTTCTTCTTAATTTAAGTTTGGTAAAAGAAAACAAGGAAACCAAACTTACCTTGCAGGACAGCTTGGGACAGCAATCTCGTCACAGGCACCACTGACCCATTTGGATTGACCTAAATGGGTCAAAAAATAAACCATCTTTGATAAAATATGTCACAAAGAGTATTGAGGAAGCTGTTCCCCAATATCTCAGTAGCAGATAGTCAATCCATCCATGTTTTTGTGTTTTAATAAAACAAAAGCAAACAAGGCTAGTGTTCGTTTACAAAAGAAAATCTCCTTCTGTCTGATAAACCCCTTTATCCCTTGAGAGTAAACAGTATTTTCACAGTTTCTACACCAATACCCCATTCTCTTAATAAAGAAATTTAACACTAAAATATTATTATGAAAGAAGCCAAAACCTTAAAAAGATTCTTATGTGTGCTGGTGCGTACTAAAACAGCTTATCCATCTTTGGCACTTGCACACATTTTAAAATATCTTTCTACCTTTAAGCTTGGGTGTTTTGTGATACTGCGGTGGGTTGGCACCCTGCCCAGGATTGTTTCCTGCCTTGTGCCCTGTGTTGGCTGGAATTGGCTCCAGCAGACCCCCGTTACCCTGTGTTCGGATTCAGCGGGTTGGAAAATGGATGGATGGATGGATGTTTTGTGATATTTCCAAAATAAAGGTTTTCCACTGCAAAACAACTTCAAAGTCTGTCATTTACTTATTTCAGCTTGACTACCATGAAATAAGAAAAATTTATCCCTTTCCAAAATGTGGAATTCTTCTAGACTGCTGTAGAATTTCAAGATATTGAGAACAATATGCTGTAACAGAATGTGAAAATGTAAAGTATTTGTACTCCATTTGGGGGCATTGTATGATGATTAGGTAAATTCTTCTATAGCTCAAAATATAACTTATACCAGGCATGTTGTCATTCTTTTTAAGCCTGTTGTGACGTGTGAGTCCCTGTCTTCCACCCCAGGACATGAGGCTGAGTCTCAGTACTTTAGTAAAACCCGCTTTATTCAGCTTGAAACAGGAACAGCACGGTTATTTATTGTAGCGGGATCTGCCACTCTGCTATACACAGACACAGCAGTCAGGCAGAGTCGTGTCCAGGTTAATGGCCAAGTAACACTGTTCTCTGCATCAACAGCAGGTGCTCATAGCGTGGCCGCGATTTTTTCGGATTTGTTTTTGGGGCGAGCTGCTACAGCGGTTGGAGCTTGCTGTTGCCCCAGCAACTGATAGGCTGTCTTCAATAGACGCAGCGATCGCACTTTGGGACACTCTTCAGCTTGTCGTCCCATTGGGTGGAGCCCCAAAAGAGTTTTGAAATCTTACAATATACGTTAGATTATAGAGAATGATCTAGAAAAACTAGGAAGCATCTTCATTTTTAGAATTTTATAGTCAGTTAAAGGACAAACTTCTTCTTTCCGGCGTCTCCTATTTAGGGGTCACCACAGCGGGTCATCCATCTCCATCTATCCCTGTCTCTTTGTCATTTTCTGCCACACTGTCTGCCTTCAAGTCCTCCATCACTACATCCATAAACCTCCTATTTGGGGTTCCATCCTCAAAGTTCTTTTCCCTATGTTCCCCTTATTTGTCCCCTGCACGTGCCAAAACCATCTCAACCTCGCCTCTCTCACTTTGTCACCAAACTGTCGTACCTGTGTTGTCCCTCTAATATACTCATTTCTAATCCTGTCTACCCTCGTTACTTTGAGCGAAAATCATGGCATCTTCAACTCTGCCACTTCCAGCTCTGCCTCCTGTCTTTTCATCAGTGCCACTGACACTAAACCATACAACATACAGTAGCTAGTCTTCTTTTGTAACAACTTATAGCAAGTTAGGTGTCAGAGATTCACAGTTTTAAATTCTACAAACACTTTTTTTTTTAAAAACTGAGATTGCAACATTTCATGAATAAGGCTTCATATTTGAAAACTTAGAACAGCTATGTAATGCATGTTAAAATTATGCTTAATTGCAGACCTCAGTGGAGGAGTACTACAGGGAATTGATTTCTAATCACACTCCTGTCGAAGTTCTAAACGTCTCATTGTGATCCTGCCTACAGTTCCCCCATTCCTGCAGAAAACAGTAAAACTGCATTTAGTTCCACAAGGCATTAAATGAGTACCATGGGATAACAAAGAAATCCACGACTCAAAATGTAAACCAGGTACTTCATAATATCAAAAAGCCATTTGACAGTGACCACATCAGTCCTGAGGCATCTAACATACAGTATGGCTATTGCACAATGAAAAGGATAAACATCTATGACAGAAAGTGAAAGGCAGCTGGTATTCTTTCTCCTCAATGACACTGAAAATATACATGTGCTATTATAATGGATTTAAAGCTGTCATATTAAGTGTTTTTTTATTGGTGAATGATGCTCTTTTACAATAATCTGGGAACAACTTGCATTGTGACAAGAGAGCATCATCACTTGTAACTAGGTTGGTACATATTGTGTTTAAAGGGTGATATTTTTTAAAAACAGCAATTCAGTTATATGTAATATATTGGTGTGCAGTAGAACTTTGTCAACTGGGAGAATTTTTTGTATATCTCTTTTACCCTGGTTTAGCACATCAGGAGCCTCCTTTGTTAACTGTCACGTGGTGGGGAGTGGGCAGTCCATTACCTTCTGAAAAAATGCGGATGTGGCAGTTCAGTTGAGGAGATGTAAAAAAAATTAAAAAATGAACAGTGGGCTTTCTTTGTGAAAATAGAAGGCCCAAAGGAAGGTGGTACTTGGCCAAGAATGAGATGCCTTTCAGAAAAAAAAAATATGATTTGACTACAGCTATACTGAAACGCTGTCTCATGTACTGAATCACATGCACACACTCGCACGTACTGCATGTTGCTGCCCAAATGTGAATTGCTCCTACAGTCAACTGTAAAGTGATTACAGAAAAAAAACATGTAATTCTCCACCAATCCAGGGGGTGGTGATGTGTGATAATGCTCTCTTTTTTTTCTCCCTCTGCAGACTGAAAGATTGAAGGCGCTCCGCCAATGACGTCACTTCCAGTGTCAGTCCACCTGGACCCACCTCTTCCTGCACGGCAGCCATATGACCAGAAGAACCAGCATTTTCAGCAGTCTGACTAAGGGAAACCGGAAGCCTCTTTGCACTTCATACGTGTTTCCTTTAATGCCTTTTGCATGCATTAAATGGGGTTGCCCTTCAAGGTGCACATATATATATATATATATATATATATATATATATATATATATATATATATATATATATTCATAATTCATTCTCTGTAGACCTGGAATGAACCTAGTCGCTCTTCTCTGGACCTTTTCTAACATTGCTATGTCCTTTTTATAGCCTGGAGACCAAAACTGCACACAGTACTAAAGATGAGGCCTCACCAGTGTACTCCACACATCGTGCTATATAACCTAACATTCAGTTTGCCTTCTTAATGGCTTCTGAACACTGTTTGAAAGTTGATCGAGTAGAGTCCACTATGACTCCTAAATCCTTCTCATAAGGTGTACATTTCTTGACTTTTCAGACCTCCCATTGTGTATTTACAATGCAAACTTAACCAGCTTGTTATTTATATTCATATCTAAATCATTTATATATATTAAAAATAGCAGCAGCCCTAGCACTGACCTCTGCGGAACACCACTCTTAACATCGGCCAGTTCTGATGAGGTTCCTCGCACCATCAACCTCTGCACCCTGTCTCTGAGTCAATTTTGCACCCATCTACAAACATCACCCTGAACTCTTACTTCTTTAAGTTTCATGGCTAACCTCTTATGTGGCACCTTATCAAATAAAATAAATATCATATGCTCAACTTTAATCATACCCTTTTGTTGCTTCCTTATAGAATTCCAGAATGTTAATTAAATATGACCTCCCCTTTCTGAACCCAAGCTGACTGTTCAGAAAAACTCCTATCCATGTGCTGATCAATCGGTATCCTTACTAATTCCTTCCATTCATTTTCCTGTGGTGCACATTAAACTTACTGGCCTATAGTTTCTTGGATCTCCCCAGTCACCTTTTTTATATAACAGGATATTATGTGCCATTTTCCAGTCCTTTGGAATTTCCCCAGTGCGCAGCAACTCCTTAAAAATGCGCGTCAAGGGTTTATATATGTACTTGTTAGGCTCTTTAAGAACTCAAGGGTAAATATTAGCTCTCTATTTAGTTTGAGTAGCACTTCTCCCACTACAATTTTTAAATCACCTAGAACCTTCTTAGTAGTCCCATTTACCACTGCAAGGTGGTTATCCACTTCCTCACTTGTGAAGACTTTAGAAAAATGCAAGTTTAGAGCGTCCGCTATTTCACGGTCTGTATCTTTTAATTCCCCTTTACTATTTCTGAAGCACTTGACCTCCTCCTTGACTGTTCTTTTACAAATAAAATACTAAAAGAATCTCTTAGGGTCTTTTTTCGCCTTATCTGCTATATTCCTCTCCAACTGTCTTTTAGCCTCCTTAATATCCTTCTTAATGGTCTCCCTCATGTTCTCATATGCCCAATGACTCACTTTGGAGTTCTTAGTCTTATACTCCTTTTACAGCTTTTTGTTCCTTTGCAGCTTCTTTTTTTAACTCTTTATTAACCCACTGTGGAGTTTTTAAATTTCCTATTTATTCCAAATTTAGATATGTACCTGTCCTGCATTACAAGTAAAACATTTTTAAACCTGTTCCACTGCTTAAATGGTTATCCCAGTCTATCCTCCTTAGACTTTGGTGCATCTGCTCAAAATTTGCCCTACCAAAGTTCAGTTTACCAATTTTAGTCTTTGCATCCACACTCTTACAAAACTGTTGATCCTAGTGGTTCAATCACCTCTACACCTTCAGTTCTACAAAATACTAAATCCAGACAAGTTTCACCCCACATTGCTGCTTTAACATACTGTGTTAAAAAAAAACACTCACTGATTACTTCTGAAAACTCATGCTCTTGTGCATAGTTAAAGTTCCCCATGACTATAACATCTCCCTTTTAAATAATACTAAAAAGAGACTTGTGTTGAAATTACTGTCTACATTGGGTGGTCTATCACACTCCTAAAATAAGACCTCTTTCCCTAATGCTTTCTAGGCAAAGCCACATGTCCTCACTAAGATGGGGCTCATTGTCCAACTGAAGAGGACTTACATTTAAATTCTGTTTGACATAAACAGCAATCCCACCTCCTTTTCTCTTCTGTCTATCCTTCCTAAAAATGTGTATCCCTCTATGTTATACTCATTCCCCTCTATGTTATTTAGCCAGGTTTCCATTATTGCTATGATATCATAATTATGATGTGCTACATACAACTCCAGCTCACTTGACTTATTTTTGGTACTTCTAGCATTAAGGCAAGCTATTTTTAATGCACTATGCATTCTACATTTAAATATTGGTTTAGAATTTACATTACTACACATTTTTATTTTTACACTATTGTTTGTTCCTCCATGTACATTTCTAAACTTGTCCTGTCCTAAATTCCCTGCCCCGCAATACTCAAGTATAAACAATCCCTCGACTAACTTACTAATATGCCTCCCCAATACATTGGTGCCCCTATGTATCAGTTGTAATCAGTCGCAGCAGAACAGGTCCCATCTGTTCCAAAAGGAGTCCCAATGCCTCATAAACCTATACTCTTCTACCCTACACCAAGATTTGAGCCATGCGTTAAGCCTTCTAATCTCCTCAATCTTACCTGGATGATGCATGGCACAGGCTGAACTTCAGTGTAGACTACATTATGAGTTCTACTCCTCAGTCTGCCACCTAACTCTTTGAATCTGAATTGCAGAATTGACACACTACTCTTATGTATGTGATTTGTTCCAACATGGACAATGACAACTGGATCCATCTCCACAATGGCCAAGAGCCTATCCATCCTTTCAGGGAGGTCTCCCACCTGTGCACTCGGAAGGCAACACACTATGCTAGACTGTCTCTGGACCAAACCTGTGCTTCAATGTCTCAATGATCACTACCTGTCTCTTTCTGGGAACTGGTTTTCAGGTAGCCTGTTGAGCCCCACATCCATGCCTATCACCTCAGAATCATCAGAGATAACATCACATTCCACAAGGACCTAAAAACGGTTTGACAGTTCCAATTCTGGGGTTGATTCCCGCCATGGTCAGTGTGCACCTTTAACCTTGAGCCTTGTGACCATAACCCACCTATCTTTACCTGTCTGGTCTGAAATCTCCTCCCACACCACCTTAGGGATACACAATATTTCTCTGAAGGACACCTGGGCCAGGTCCGTCAATTCTCGACTGCAACGAAGTTAACAACCCTGAGCTTGAGGTGTTGGATCAGCTGGAATCTCCTGCAGATGTAGCCCTCATAGAAAACTGGCTCCTTCAAGCTGTCATTTAGAAAGTCCGACATCCAACAGGACTTGCATTGCACTGGTCTCAGTATTCAAATTTGATTTAGGTTTACTAAAACAGCCTTAACTTTTTCTTTTTTTTTAATTAAAATTAAATAATTTAATTTAAATGGTGGGCGGCATGGTGGCACAGTGGTAGCACTGCTGCCTCGCAGTTAGGAGACCTGGGTTTGTTTCCTGGGTTCTCCCTGCATGGAGTTTGCATGTTCTCCCCATGTCTGCGTGGGTTTCCTCCGGGTGCTCCGGTTTCCTCCCACAGTCCAAAGACATGCAGGTTATGTGCATTGGCGATCCTAAATTGTCTGTAGTGTGTGCTTGGTGCGTGTGTGTGTGCCCTGCGGTGGGCTGATGCCCTGTCCGGGATTTCTTCCCGGGCAAAACTAAAAAAATTTAGGCCAGAGAAATTAGGTTGTAGAAGCTATTTTACACCTTCTGGCCCTTTATGCTCCCGAAATATTCTCCCTGTCAACTGCCTGTTGTTTGCCCTTCAATGAGGTTAACTTAACTTTTCTTTGTCTGTTCTCCTAAC
Source organism: Erpetoichthys calabaricus (assembly GCF_900747795.2). NCBI lineage: Eukaryota > Metazoa > Chordata > Cladistia > Polypteriformes > Polypteridae > Erpetoichthys > Erpetoichthys calabaricus. The sequence goes on from NC_041406.2 coordinate 132,973,950, forward strand.
TTTGTGCTCCTCTTATTCCTTACTAAAAACATCTCCACTCACATTGTTTGGATTCCCTGTATTAATGAACCCACATAACTGCTCTACTTCCAGACCACTAAGTCCTAGGAAACAGAAAAAAGCAGCATATCCTTTTTTATCCTAAACTCAAGATGCCATTTTCCTCTCTGCTTTAGTTACTTTTCTGTATTTGATTTAAAGCTCACATCTTTCAGACAGGGTGTATCCAGGAACTGATTTTTGGATGTGCCTGAGCAAGATGGTCCTCCAGGTTGTAACTGACCTTCCTGCCAGCATCGCCCACAAAACAATTTACAATCGGTGTAATTAAACAGAAACATTAGTGGAGCTTTATATTTACATCAGGAGCTAAATTGTGGTATAGAAGGAATAGAAGAATAGAAGGAATTTTACTTGCTTAGAAGGGACTTTAAAAGCTTGGGGGGTTTCAACCTAAGGTTTATAAAAATGTTTATATCTGTGCCACATTAATTAGTGAATACCAAGATAATTCAAGAAATTATTATTTATGCATACTCTTTAAAACTGCTTCTGTAATAACACAAATTTCAAATTACATATTTTAGAAAAATCACTTTGCCGGGTTTGAAATATTTGCTGTTGTGAGAATTAGGTTTACATAAGTTTATGATGCAGACATTAGCTGTGTGTTGGACAATCCAAATTACATCATATTTCAAATGTCACCTAATGCTTTAACTATCCAAACGCTCCCTTTTTACATTTGTTCTATAACATTAAGTCCACCTTTGTGAAATCAAACTTTTCAAGTGACAATTAATCCATTATTTCAGAATTCATTGCAGCCATTATTTGGCTGATTTTATGTTGTCTCCCATAAGCAATTAGACTTTATTATTTACAATTAGTCACTGAACCTGACTGACCACAAATTTGTTCAATTTGCTTCCATGTCATTCAAATATTGAATGTGTCCTTTGTACAGTAGTTCCACTTTGTTCATCACATTTTAGTTGCTACAATGAGCATTACTTTGGCGTCAAAAACAAAACAAACGACACAAAAATTATCATTTTCTGATTTGCTTTCAGCAGTAAAGGAAGTATGCTGTTTTACAATTAGAACCTGGCTAACTATGTGTCTGTGCTGGTGCACGGGGTGAGGCACTTTAGTAAGGTTCACATACAGTGGTGTGAAAAACTATTTGCCCCCTTCCTGATTTCTTATTCTTTTGCATGTTTGTCACACAAAATGTTTCTGATCATCAAACACATTTAACCATTAGTCAAATATAACACAAGTAAACACAAAATGCAGTTTGTAAATGGTGGTTTTTATTATTTAGGGAGAAAAAAAAATTCAAACCTACATGGCCCTGTGTGAAAAAGTAATTGCCCCCTGAACCTAATAACTGGTTGGGCCACCCTTAGCAGCAATAACTGCAATCAAGCGTTTGCGATAACTTGCAATGAGTCTTTTACAGCGCTCTGGAGGAATTTTGGCCCACTCATCTTTGCAAAATTGTTGTAATTCAGCTTTATTTGAGGGTTTTCTAGCATGAACCGCCTTTTTAAGGTCATGCCATAGCATCTCAATTGGATTCAGGTCAGGACTTTGACTAGGCCACTCCAAAGTCTTCATTTTGTTTTTCTTCAGCCATTCAGAGGTGGATTTGCTGGTGTGTTTTGGGTCATTGTCCTGTTGCAGCACCCAAGATCGCTTCAGCTTGAGTTGACAAACAGATGGCCGGACATTCTCCTTCAGGATTTTTTGGTAGACAGTAGAATTCATGGTTCCATCTATCACAGCAAGCCTTCCAGGTCCTGAAGCAGCAAAACAACCCCAGACCATCACACTACCACCACCATATTTTACTGTTGGTATGATGTTCTTTTTCTGAAATGCTGTATTCCTTTTACGCCAGATGTAACGGGACATTTGCCTTCCAAAAAGTTCAACTTTTGTCTCATCAGTCCACGAGATATTTTCCCAAAAGTCTTGGCAATCATTGAGATGTTTCTTAGCAAAATTGAGACGAGCCCTAATGTTCTTTTTGCTTAACAGTGGTTTGCGTCTTGGAAATCTGCCATGCAGGCCGTTTTTGCCCAGTCTCTTTCTTATGGTGGAGTCGTGAACACTGACCTTAATTGAGGCAAGTGAGGCCTGCAGTTCTTTAGACGTTGTCCTGGGGTCTTTTGTGACCTCTCGGATGAGTCGTCTCTGCGCTCTTGGGGTAATTTTGGTCGGCCGGCCACTCCTGGGAAGGTTCACCACTGTTCCATGTTTTTGCCATTTGTGGATAATGGCTCTCACTGTGGTTTGCTGGAGTCCCAAAGCTTTAGAAATGGCTTTATAACCTTTACCAGACTGATAGATCTCAATTACTTCTGTTCTCATTTGTTCCTGAATTTCTTTGGATCTTGGCATGATGTCTAGCTTTTGAGGTGCTTTTGGTCTACTTCTCTGTGTCAGGCAGCTCCTATTTAAGTGATTTCTTGATTGAAACAGGTGTGGCAGTAATCAGGCCTGGGGGTGGCTACGGAAATTGAACTCAGGTGTGATACACCACAGTTAGGTTATTTTTTAACAAGGGGGCAATTACTTTTTCACACAGGGCCATGTAGGTTTGGATTTTTTTTTCTCCCTAAATAATAAAAACCACCATTTACAAACTGCATTTTGTGTTTACTTGTGTTATATTTGACTAATGGTTAAATGTGTTTGATGATCAGAAACATTTTGTGTGACAAACATGCAAACGAATAAGAAATCAGGAAGGGGGCAAATAGTTTTTCACACCACTGTATAGGGCTCTGTGTGCTGGTAGGGTAACAAGCAAAAGTCAAGGCGAGTTTCTAAATGGAGCGACTATTTAGCACTGTGATTATGCCAGTTAGCAGGACATACTTCATTGCTAAATACGGATATGCTACATTTGGTTTTTAAAGCCGAACTAATGTCCAGTCATATAATCTCTAAAATGTGACAAATGTAGTGAAAGCACATATGTTATACAGTATATTTGAAAGGTAGGTTGGTGAGTGTAATGCAGTCTACCAGTTCAAGTGCAGGTCCAGCTCATATTTTACTTCTGGACCAGCACACGACTAAGCAATAACAAAGTCCGATCAGTCATATAAGATACTTAGAAAACTGCACAGCAAATGGGGTTTTATAGGAGTTCAGAAATAATGAATGGATTAATGTAAATCAGACAAAACTGGTCTCATACAGGAAAAAATAATAAAAGGAGGGACAGATGTTTAAAATTAAAGCTCCAGGATTTTGTCATATTTTGAAAATTGAATCAATTTTTCTGATCTGTTACTTTTTAGTTTGTTTTTAACCAGCTAATGAGGAAAATATAAATCTTAACAATAGCAGATTTTGCAGATCTGACAGGTGTTTTCTCTGACAAACCATATTGTTACAAAACCAGATTTAAAGACGTTGTTTATATTAAAATGTCCTGAATTATCTTGGAACTCACTAATTCAACAGTACAGATATAATAATGTTTAATTTTTTATGTTTAGTCAGAGAATACATTTGTAATGTGCACATGGTAAGATAAATTAGGTAGCCTCCTGAAATCATCCTTTATAAACCCTATGCTGAAATCCCCTCAAGGTTAATGAAGGGAGTGTTGTTACTGGGGGGCTGAACAGGATTTTTGTTTTTGCTGCGGTACCCAAAGGTATTGAGTATCATGAAATTTTACTGGCATTGGTATCAGATACTAATTGTACTTTGTGAATGATTTGGGCACATAAGATCCTAAACATGTTATTCTGAACACACACACGGGGGGAGAAGTAAGCTGCTGTCAGTGGTCTTGTTGCCTGTCAGCCCATCCCATACCTGCCTTGGTGTGTTTACTGGCTTATACTGTACATACATACTGTACGTGTTCTGTGTGCCTTGATGATGCTCTATTCTGGTGTTGTGTGCATCGTTATTATAGGGTATAGCAATCAATTAATATAATATTTAATACATTTTTATGTTTTGCCTACAGCTTTCCCTGTGGTATTTAGAATGTTTAATGTGTTTATTTTATAGTTATATTTGTTTGCTGTTCTTTGGCTACCCCTGGTTTGGCTTCTGAGTGAAAGGTCTGTTCCACTGATGTTAATTCATCTGCTGGAGGGCAGAATGTCTGCCGATAGTGGCACTGATTTCTTGTTATGATCCATGTCTTTAGTGTAGCATTGCTCACATTAATTTAATTTCAACTCTTTGAATGTGCTTTAATAAAGTAGTCTTTGTTTTGATTATTTCAAATAGTATATTTTGTATACATTAAATTCCTGTCAGCAAACAGGCTCCCAGAAGTCAGTAGTAGTTGAAATGACAACAGAACCTCTGCCTGTAATGACAGTGACTGGACAGTCTGAGCAAATCTCCATGGCACATCACACACAGCCCTGTTACAAAATATTTCAAGAACAGAAATGTGACAGCCGTCTGTTTGATGAAGTAAACAAAAAAATAAATACTCTCCAACTTTCGATATAGTTAACCCAATCCGTTAATGCACCTGAAGTTTGCCTATTCATGCTTACATTTTCCAGCTTATTAAAAAAGTAAAAGTAATTATTTTGTAACAATTACAATCAGTAGGTGAGCAAATTTAAAAGCAACGTTTTATATCATTTCAAGATCATTTCCTGTGCTCGTGTACTTTTCCTAATTTCTTAAATTTTAAATATGTAAATAACTGAGGTATACTTTATATTACATACAAAGAATGATATTTGAGTGGGGCAGCACTTCAGTTTTATGGTTCATTTGGCCCCAAAGCCTCAATGTCAAACTCCACTCATGGTTGGCTCACATTCATTTTGGCCACATCTGCTACTCCACTAAAGGAGACACGAAAATTGGTGAAAATGGTGTACTATAGCAAAATCTCGCTACCTGCCTCAGCCGCCTCTGAAAGGCCGATTAGCATTACAGGACTTGTTTTTAGTGCAAGAAGAGCAAGGCTACATTCCCAACATTTTGAGAGTTGGCTACACCTAAAAAATAAGCAAAAACGTCTTTAGCTTTAGATAAAGATAGGAGGAGACAAGTTGTAGAAAGAGAGGACCAAGGAAGGTTGGGGTGAAAGTGATACAAAAAGGAAAAGAGGGTAGAAGGAAGAGGATAGTTAAAAAAAGGAAGAAAAAAGGAGGAGAGAGTGATATGCAGGAGGAAAGGGCAAACTGATTTGTTTGCACAGTTATATTAGAAATGGATACTGTTGTTAGTGCTTTTAGGTTATAATAAAATGTTTGTTTGGCAAAAACAAAGCTGCCTTGTTTATTTGTATTGTGTAAGAACTTGTTTGACTACATAAAAAACAAGGAAAGATCCTATATTTACTTGTACACAAGATACTTAAGTATACATTTATTAGATGTTTAAAATGTCTACTTGAAGACTTTTCTCATATTTTGACTGATTTTCTAGAAAGGTATCTCAACGTTTACTCAAGTATGACTATTACTATAACTTATAACAGTGAACATTTTTTTTAACCTGGGACTACTTAACATTTCTAACATTTGTATATTGTTACAGAAATGATTGTTTTCCAAAAAAGTATCAGAGGAATCCAAATTTTGATTGTAAAAGCAATTATTTTCTTTTCATATTGTATTAAATGATTAGATTCTCATCTGAAGTTTTTTTCTCCAGCTTCATTTCCAGTCATATCATGACCCAGTGTTATGTTAGAGGTTTTCATACAACTGTTAACCAGAAGAATAAGGGTCTCTGCAGTATTGGTTTAAATAACAAATCCAAATTAAAAATAAGGTAAATTGATAAAAAAAGTCTTTGTAAAATTGTATGGATATTTTTTTCACTATTTTCTATGTACTAAATGTATTCATCTTTTACTTTGATTCCTTCATTGTGTTTCTAGACATAGAGGTTGTTTAACCCTTGTCTGCTTAAAATTACTTTCTAATATATGCATCAACAAACTAATAAGACTTGTACTGAAATCAATACATGCACCAATTAAATAAAATAGTTGTGAGTAATCCAATATATACATCATCAGACAGTTGGTGGTTTACTGAAAATAATATGTCTGCCACTAAACTGAACAAGCTATGTGGAAACCAGTATTGTGCCAGCACACCAAACGATCTGTACTGAAATCAATATGTGCATCGATAAACCAAATGAAGCCAATATGTATTGGTAAAATGTGAGTCGGTAAACAAAGAGTAAACCAGTGCATTAACCAGATAACCCAATGCAGCACAACCCATTCTCCAGTGTATTAGATGTAGAATAAGCAATACATGGTCCTTTAAACCAAGCAAGTTGTACTGAAACCAATGTATGCCCCACCAAAACTGATCATGTGTTAATAAAACCAATATATGAGCCAGGCAAAAACAATATATGCTTAAATAAATCAATGGATTTATGTGTAAATCAAGGTATAAACCAGCTAATCCATAGAGGGGCACATCACGCTAACTAATAGAGTTGCTATAGGATGAATACATGTGTAATATACAGTATATTGAACACATCTGCTGTTAAGCCAGACTTTGCGATTGATGATTCAAAATATGCACCAGCATCTGAGAATATACACCTGCATTTCAATATAGCTGCACTCCAATCAAATAATTATTTCCTAAACAGCACCTTATAATAGATTTGGTTTATATTGCACTTTTCAAGTATACTCCTAAGCATTTAAAAGTAACAAAATTTTTATTACCATGACAGATATTTTTATAATTTGTACAGCAGTCCCCCTTTTCAAGGCAGTCGTCTGAACAATGGCATTTGCTATTTTTCAGTCTTTTTTCTCCACAACGAATCCGAGTACACTCCCATAGTTCAGCTGAAAAATTTGGAAAAGGGAAATATTAAAATATTAGTAATAACATAGCAAACAAAACCTCAAATTATAAAGTTGAATCATTGACTTGAATTTCACCTATAATTATTAATAGATAAGAGTATCGTAAAAGTGTATTTGGGAGAATTTGTTTTAATTGAAATATAAAAGTAGCACAGTGATTTTTTTTAAATTTTCATTAAAGGACAGAAAAAGGCCGGCATCTTAGTAGAACCAAAATCAAATTTAATATATTAATAAAATAATAGCACATACTCATTCCCCATCAAACAAAATCACCTACCTCAAATCAAATCAATCAGGTCAAATTTATACATAGTTAAAAAAAAAAAAAAAAAAAAAAAAAGGAGCCTGTGTAGAATAAAAACCAACATTTCTAAGCAAAGCCGTATTAAAGTGCCATCTTGCTGTGTACTTGGGAAGACGAGACTGATTCAAGCGAGAGCGTACTGGCATCCCTTGAGAAACTTTAACTGATCAGGGCACAGCTTTTACTTCTCACATGATGAAACAATTCTGTGAAAGCATTGCTATTAAGTAATTAAGTACAACTGTTTACCATCCACAGATGAATGGTTTGACTGAACGATCTAACAAGATTTTAAAACAGATGATAAGGCGAGTCACTCATGATGACCCGACGTCTTGGGACTCTGTCCTGCCTTTTATCGGGAATCGCCGCAGGTGTCCACTGACTTGAGTCCTTTCGAGTGGTTATTTGGCAGGCGCCCACGAGGTATCTTGGATGTTGTACGTGAGGAATGGACAGGAATCGGGACAAAAGCTCACGGGCCGAGCTTTGCGGATCGAGTAATTTCGTTGCAAGATAGGATTTCTAAACTTTCTTCTATCATTGTGGAGCATCAGCAACATGAGCAGGAAACCTAGAAACGTCTATACGATAGCCGCTGTAAACTCCATGAATTCAAACCTGGTGATGATATTCTGGTTCTGATTCCATCTGACCTGCACAAATTCCTAGCAAAATGGCAGGCCCTGCCATTATTGAAGAGCGTATGGGGCTGGTGAATTACAAGGTTAGAATACCGTGCCGGCAGAAACCATTCCAGATTTTACATGTTAATCTCTTGAAGGAGTGGCGTGACCCGATGGGGGTTTGCTTTTCCTTGGCTGCTGTCTCTCACACCGATGTTGACATTGGTGCCGATTTGACTGACTTTCAAGACAGAGTTGCTAGCTTTGATTGAACAGAACACTGATCTTTTTTCAGACTTACCGGGCATGACTAACCTTGCAGAACATAAAATCACTACTGAACCCGGTGTTAGGGTGCAGGTGCACCCGTTTCGGATCCCAGAGGCGCGACGGAATATTGTGCGTGAGGAAGTCAGATAGATAGATAGATAGATAGATAGATAGATAGATAGATAGATAGATAGATAGATAGATAGATAGATAGATAGATAGATAGATAGATAGATAGATAGATAGATAGATAGATAGATACTTTATTAATCCCAAGGGGAAATTCACATACGCCAGCAGCAGCATACTGATAAAAACAATATTAAATTAAAAAGTGATAACAATGTAGGTATACAGACAGACAATAACTTTGTATAATGTTAACGTTTACCCCCCCGGGTGGAATTGAAGAGTCGCATAGTGTGGGGGAGGAACGATCTCCTCAGTCTGTCAGTGGAGCAGGAAAGTGACAGCAGTCTGTCACTGAAGCTGCTCCTCATTCTGGAGATGATACTGTTCAGTGGATGCAGTGGATTCTCCATGATTGACAGGAGCCTGCTCAGTGCCCATCGCTCTGCCGTGGATGTCAAACTGTCCAACTCTGTGCCTACAATAATGCCTGCCTTCCTCACCAGTTTGTCCAGGCGTGAGGCATCCCTCTTCTTTATGCTGTCTCCCCAGCACACCCAGGTATTTATAGGTCTGCACCCTCTGCACACAGTCACCTCTGATGATCACGGGGTCCATGAGGGGCCTGGTCCTCCTAAAATCCACCACCAGCTCCTTGGTTTTGCTGGTGTTCAGGTGTAGATGGTTTGAGTCGTACCATTTAACAAAGGATTAGGTTCCTATACTCCTCCTCCTGCCCACACCTGATGCAGCCCATGATAGCAGTGTCGTCAGCGAACTTTTGCACGTGGCAGGACTCCGATGCTGGCATTAGGTGTAATTCGTGAAAGTAAAAGTGACTGGTGCAGTCCGGTCGTATTTGTCCCAAAACAAGATGGTTCAGTTCGCTTCTGTATGAATTTCAGGCCCTTGAATAAGGTCTGTAAATTTGATGCTTATCCAATGCCCTGTGTTGATGAGCTGTTGGAAAAACTGGGTCAGGTATCCTATATCTCCACGCTAGATCTCACAAAAGGTTACTGGCAGGTGCCTCTTGAGGCTGGCAGTTATGAGAAAACAGCATTTGCGACTCCTGACAGACTTCATGAATTTACTAGACTCCCGTTTGGTCCTTATAGCGCGCCTCTAACTTTCCAGCGTATGATGGATCAGATCTTGCATCCTCATTCCGAATATTCCGGGGCATACCTCGATGATGTCGTGATTTTCAGCAATAATTGGCAAATGCATTCAGACGGTCTTCAGGTTGTCCTTGAAAGCTTGAGACAGGTTAGCTTGACAGCTAACCCTAAGAAGTGTAAGTTGGGTATATCTGAGACTCATTATCTGGGATATTCAATGGGCAGGGGTTTACTCTGGCCACAATTTAGAAAACTGGACGAGATGCTTGCTTACCCACGTCCAGAAACGCAGAAACAAGTTTGTGCTTATCTGGGGCTTGCCGGTTATTATAGAAGATTTATCCCTGACTTTGCAAATAGGGCTGCTCCTCTTTCCGATCTTACTAGAAGCAGAAAGAACAGGCCTGTTTTATGGACAGAAGTTTGTGAACGTTCTTTTTGTGATTTGAAAACTGCTTTGTCTTCTTATCCGGTTTTGCTGAATCCCGGTTTCTCTGAGGATTTTGTTCTACAGACAGACGCAAGTGCATTTGGTTTAGGTGCCGTCCTGTCTCAGGTTTTTGATGGGGAAGAGCACCCTATCACTTTTTTGAGTAGAAAATTACTACCAAGGGAACGCAATCATTCGACTATTGAGAAAGAATGTTTGGCGATTAAATGGGCTGTAGAAGCGCTTTGTTATTACTTATGGAGTCGAAATTTCACATTAGTGACTGATCACGCTCCAATTCAATGGTTATACCATTAGAAAGATACAAACTCTCGTCTCATGAGATGGTTTTTGAGCTTGCAACCTTACAGTTTTACTGTCAGGCATTGACATGGCTCTGAGCCTGTTAATGCTGATGTCCTGTCACACTTGTTTGAACCTGGTTTGGAGTGTTGCTTAATTCACGAAAATGTGAATAAAGCTGATGGAAGGGGTGTGATCAGGGGGGCTGAACGCACCCCTAGAAGACGTGCACGCTTCTCAATAAACCCCTTTTTAAAAACGCTGATAGACTACCTTCACTTTGCTCCCTTACTTGCTGGGCTTACTTGCGGCTACTCTGTCACGTGATATGTTTCTCTCGCGGCGGTACGCATACTTAAAAGCTTGAACAGCACCTGTCCTTTTGGCTGATTGCTTTGTTTCTCTCTCCTCCCCCAGACATCCTCTGCTTCTGTTGGGGGTCCCCTATGATGTTTGCCTATTCTTTAAATCGAGAACTAACTGTATACTGAGCTCGTTTTACTTCTGAAAGAGACATGTTTGTTTGAAGTGTTTGAATAAAAGTTTCTGTCTCTACAATCTCCTGTGTTTCTCTGCAATTCTGTGACCCAAGCAAGACACTGTTTTTACATTTAGCTAATTACATTTAAAAGATGTTGTAATGTTAACGTCATACAGTTCATGTCGACATTTTGTCATTTGTTACTGAAACATGAAAAACGTTTCTGTTTTAACAATGTATTTACATAGATTGTTGTAGACACGGAACACACATGAAATGCATATGTTCCAAATAACGATCTATTATTTCCCCTCTAAAACTCCAGCACTTAACTCCAAGAAAATCAGGGCTGTAACCGGGGGTGAACTTCTTGCCCTTTCTGCGGTGGTGGGGGGGATTATATAGCATGCTGCTTGCTGCTTGTGTTGGTCAACACATTTACAAGACAAAAGACGCTGACGGAGAGGTGCGAAGGGATTTAAGGTGGGTCGGATTTACAAGTTTTTTCGTACACTTTGGTAATTCTAGTGTTAAGCAGGCAGCCAGCATTAAGAGGTCCAATCAGGCACAAGGGGCTGTAGGAGCAGATAAGACAGTAAGAAATTAACTAGCAGCAGATATTCACTAAGCAAGTTTTTATTTTTTTTGTTTCTTTGTTTGCTTTCTATTTATTTATTTTAGATTGAGCAGTTCTTAGCGGTCCAGAGGTAGAACAGTTAAGTGGATGACAGCATAAGGGTTCATTAATACAAACAGTGCGAGTGGGGAGCTTTTAAGTAAAGAATAAGAGGAGTGCAAAGTTAGAAAAACAGACAGAGAAAAGTAAAGTTAACTTCATAGAAGGACAAACAATAGGCAATTAAGAGGGAGAATATTGGAGAAACTTAAGGGACAGAAGGTGTAAAATAGCTGTAGCAGCTCTATAATCTATTTTCTTTGGCTTAATTTTTTTAGTTTTTAATTGAAAAAAAAGAAAAAACGTTAAGGCAGCGTTACTAATCCTAAATCAAATTTTAATAATGAGGCCAGTACAATGCAAGTCCTGTTGGATGTTAGACTTTTTAGGTGATGGCTTAGAGGAGCCAATAATCTGTGAGGGCTATATCTTCAGGAGATGCTAGCTGATTCAGCACCTTGAGCTCGGGGTTGCGGAACTGAAGGAGGAGTTGACTGACAGGCATTGTAGGCATTGAAAATTGACGGACCTGGCCCGGGTGTCCTTTAGAGAGGTAGTATGAACCCAAAGGTGTAATGGGAGGAGATTCCAGACCAGACAGGTAGAGATAAGTGGGGCACAGTCACAAGGCATAAGGTAAAGGGTGCACACAGTCCAACCCAAAAATTGGAAGTGTCAAACCATTTTCAGGTCTTTGTGGTGTTGGACAGTGTCTCTAATAATTCTGAGGTGGTAGGTGGGGTGAGGATCCCCAATGGGCCACCTCAAAACCAGTTCCCAGAAAGAGAGAGGTAGTGGTAGTTGGGGACTCAGTCATTAGGGGGATTGAAGTGCAGGTTTCCTCCAGAAACAGAGTCCCGCATGGTGTGTTGCCTTCTGGGTGCAGATGGGGTAATTCCCTGCGAGGGGTGAATAGGCTGGGGGGGGGGGGGGGGGTATCCAGTTGTCATTGTCCATGTTGGAACAAATAACTTACATAAGGGTAGTCTGTCAGTTCTGCGATCCAAATTCAAAGAGTTAGGTGCCAGGCTGAGGAGCAGAACTCATAAGGTAGTCTTCTCTGAAGGTCTGCCTGTGCCACGCGCCAGTCCAGGTAAGACTAAGGAGATTAGAAGACTTAATGCGTGGCTCAAATCTTGGTGCAGGGTGGAAGGATATAGGTTTATTGGGCATTGGGACTACTTTTGGAACAGATGGGACCTGTTCCACCGTAATGGGTTACATCTGAAATGAAGGGGCACCAATGTATTGGGGAGACGTATGAGTAGGCTAGTTGAGGACTGAGGGAGCAGGGAGTTTAAGAAAAGCCAGGTTTAGAACTATACATGGAGGAAAAAAACAATAGTGTAGAAATAAAAATGGATAGTAATGTAAATTCTTACCCAACATTTAGATGTAGAATGACTAACACATTATAAATAGTTTGCCTTAATGCTAGAAGTATCTAAAATAAGTCAAGTGAGCTGGAGTTGTATTTAGCAGAGCATAATTATGATATTATAGCAAGAACGGAAACCTGGCTAAATAACAAAGATGGGGATGAGTAGAACCTAGAGGGATACACATTTTATATAGAAGGATAAACAGAAAAGATGGTGGGGTTGCTGTTTATTTCAAACAGAATTTAAATGCAAGTCCTCTTCAGTTGGATGATGAGCCCCATCTTAATGAGGACATGTTGTAGCGGGGCTACATAGTTAGTGTTGTCAAATGTTAGTACTGAGTGCATCTTGTTTCCATTGTCCCGTTTGCTGTCTGTGTGTATCAGTTAATGCCGTCCCCGTAAAGGGGGACGGATGATGGAAGAACACCACAGCCTCAAACCTGGAAAACACCTGTTCATTATTAATCAATTACAGCTGTCACAGGACTATTTAAGCAATCAGGGGGGAATAGCCAAAAAAAAGAGGAGAAAGGAAGGAGAGAGAGGAGACCATTTTTTCACGACCACGAGCCATCTGTACTTGCTGTATTCCACATCGCGCATTTTGATCCAGTTTGTTTTTCAATCCACCGGACTTACTTCAATACCCTCATCACGAGAGACCCCGGGGTTGGACTTCATCATCCACCACGCACCGAGGATTCACGGTGAGGCTGTTCCATTTTGTTCCAGAAAAATCAAACGACTCATTTATCACTAGTTCAGTCAACCGTATTCAGGACAGTTCTTATGACCGGACTCAAGTTCACGATCATTCCGTATATCATCATTTTTTGTTATTCGTGTTGTGTGTTATATGTTACAGGGGCAAGGGAGGGTTTTGTTGTATTTATATATGGTGGTGTCACGTTGTTGATGTGGTGGAGGGATATTTATATTTATATATGTTTATCTTTCTATTTTTGCATTTGTCTTGTTGTTTCATTTAATACATTTAATCAGTATAATTTTATATACCTGCTTTTGTGTGTTTATATTTACACCGTCGATTGTGGGGAAAAGTGTAATTTGTTAGAGGTACAGCTTGATAGTTAGATTCCTACTCAGTAAATTATCCAGGCCACAGGTCTTGGAGGTATAGCTGCCGGCTGGGTAAGGGGTCGGCTGTTATAATGTGGCTTTGCCGGGAAAGCATTAGGGAAAAAGACCTTATTTTAGGAGTGTGTTATACACACCCAATGAAGACAGTACTTTCAATACACATCTTTTTTAAAAATATTAAAAAGTCAAGTTTACAGGGGAATATTATAGTGTGGACGCTGAAGTCGAAATCAACGGGAAACAAACACCAATTTAAAATAAAAAAGCAATTTCTTTATTCTTGGTGAGTTAAAAAGACTGCAGCCCCACCCCCTCCCCCCACACCTCCAAAGAGACTGGAGCCATAACCCCCCCCCCCCCCCCAATTCATTGCCACTGGCTGGTCAGAACAGACAATCTGCTCTTAAAAGAGAAAATTCCTCTCTTATATTACCTAGCTTATTCATTAGCCAAAGAGAAAAAAACATGACAGTTCATTTTGAGGCCATACATAGATTGCTGTAAGTTACGGTTACATCCTGATTTATTACATGCAGGAGTGCACAGTTTCTTATCAAAATAAAGAGTTATTAGGGCACTCACATTCCTAAAAATAGGCCGTTATCAGCACACAGACACAAGACCAGTTTAAAGCAGTTTCTTATAGTTCAGTACATTAGTTATAAAGAAATTACATTCTTATAGCTTTAATATCTTCATTAGATTTTGTCTGGTTATATTAATAAATCCTTATTTATTAATTCATAAGTGACATGTTTCTTATAGTTTTAAGCAAGGATTCAGAAACTATCACATTGATTTATAATATCACAGGGTGTTCTGTTAGTATCAAGAGGTCAGCATTTTCTCATAAAAGAATGCAAATCAGTCTCATATTGTGTGCACAAGCTTAATTCTTTTTCTACCTAAATGAACCACAAATCATATAGAAGTAATAAATCATATAACTCTCTGCAGCATGATTAATACAAAATACAGTCCTTGAGTTAAATACTTATAATCATTACAGTTAATAATGTTTTTTCTTCCTCAATAGTCATGGGGGACTTGAATTATCTGAGTATTAACTGGACTAACCTTGCAAATGGTGTAGCACAATAGCATCAGTTTTTAGTAGTAATCAGTGACTGTTTTTTAACACAGTATGTTAAATCACAAACGCATGGTGAACCTTGTCTGGATTTAGTATTTGATAATAATCAGGATAGAACTAAAGGTGTAGAGGTGATTGAACCAATAGAGTCAAATGAACATAATATAATACAATTCTCAGTGTTTTGTAAGTGTGGATGCAATGACTAAAATTGTTATGTTTAACTTTGGTAGGGAAAATTTTGAGCAGATGCGGCAAAGTCGCAGGAGGATGGAATGGGATAAGCTTTTAAGTGTGGAAACTGTTGAGGGGCAGTGGAACAGGTTTAAAAGGTTTTACAAGTGGAACAGGTTTTACATGTAATTGAGGACAGGTACTGTACTGTTGGAATTAATAGGAAATTTAAAAAAAAGACAACAGTGGGTCAATAAAGAGTTAAAAAAGAAGCTGCAAAGGAAAAAACAGCTTTAAAAGAATCTAAGACTAATAACTCCAATGTGAGTCATAGGGCGTATGAGAACATGAGGGCAACAATTAAGAAGGATACTAGGGAGGCTAAAAGACAGTAGGAGAGGAATATAGCAGATAAGACGAAAGACAACCCTAAGAGATTCTTTCAGTATTTAAGTAGTAAAAGAACAGACGGAAATGATTCTGCGATCATCCACCACTGTTGTCTTCCATGGACGTCCAGGTCTTTTTGCGTTGCTGAATTCACCAGTGCTTGCTTTCTTTCTCAGGATGTACCAAACTGTAGATTTTGCCACTCGTAATATTGTAGCAATTTCTCGGATGGGTTTTTTCCTGTTTTCGCAACTTAAGGATGGCTTCTTTCACCTGCATGGAGAGCTCCTTTGACCGCATGTTGTCTGTTCACAGCAAAATCTTCCACATGCAAGCACCACACCTCAAATCAACTCCAGGCCTTTTATCTGCTTAATTGATAATGACATAACGACGGACTTGCCCACACCTGCCCATGAAATAGCCTTTGAGTCAATTGTCCAATTACCTGAAATGAAGGGATTGTGTTAAAAAAATGCTTTAGTTGCCTCACATTTTTATTCAATCATTTTGTTCACCCCACTGAATTAAAGCTGAAAGTCTGCACTTCAACTGCATCTGAGTTGTTTCATTTACAATTCATTTTGGTAATGTACAGAACCAAAATTAGAAAAAAAGTTGTCTCTGTCCAAATATTTATGGACCTAACTGTATGTCTGCACATTGAGCCTGAAGAAATGCAATTTTGTTCAGCTATGCATCCGTTGTTGTACTGTTGTATGGTATGAATGACAATAAAGTTCACTTATTTACTTACATATATTTATTATTTAAATGTGTTTTTCCTAAAAGCAACACACACAAATGTCATTTTCTTTAAAACACCAATTTATAGCCCATTACAGAAATAAGAAGCGTGATGGGAAAAAAAAATTAAATAGTCCTTTTAAATGAGTTACATAATTCATTCGCTTGCAATGGATTAATAATTCGTTCAGTGTGTGGTTTTTTTTTGGCACGACACCAGCGGGGCTCCATAAAAACTTTAGCTTCTTGCAGGAAACTAATCTTGTCTGCTTTACATAATCCATTATTTCTGAATTCATGTAAAGCCCCACTTGTTGGGCTGATTTCAAATTATCTTATATGACTGATCAGACTTTGTTATTGCTTAGAGTGCTGGTCCAGAAGTAAAATATTAGCTGGACCTGCAGTTTATCTGGTAGACTACATTATACTCACCAACCTACCTTTCAAATATACAGGGTGGGCCATTTATATGGATACACCTTAATAAAATGGGAATGGTTGGTGATATTAACTTCCTGTTTGTGGCACATTAGTATATGTGAGGGGGGAAACTTTTCAAGATGGGTGGTGACCATGGTGGCCATTTTGAAGTCGGCCATTTTGGATCCAACTTTTGTTTTTTCAATAGGAAGAGGGTCATGTGACACATCAAACTTATTGGGAATTTCACAAGAAAAACAATGGTGTGCTTGGTTTTAACGTAACTTTATTCTTTCATGAGTTATTTACAAGTTTCTCTTTGTGTACAGCCATTGACATGTCGCAGAGGTTAACACGTGAGGAGCAGATAGAAATTGTGTTGATGTCTGGTGAAAGTAGTAACCAGGTCATTGCAGCAGATTTCAATGCAAGACACCCTACGAGACCACCCATCTCCCATGCTACAGTTAGCAAACTGCTTGCTAAGTTTCGTGAAACTGGTTCAGTGTTGGATTTGCCAAAATCTGGACGCATGAAAACTGTCACTAATGAAGAAACATCAGTGGCTGTCCTAGCTTCATTCAGCAAGAGCCCACAGCGTAGCACTCGCCGCATGTCACTGGAGAGTGGCATTAGTCGAACATCCCTTCGGCGGATATTAGCTACTCACAAATGGCACCCTTACAAACTCCAGCTATTGCAGCATCTCAACGAGGATGACCCAGATCGGCGCACTGAATTTGCAGAATGGGCAAAACAAAAATTGGAACAGGACCCTCAGTTTTCGCAGAAGATTTTGTTCAGTGATGAGGCAAACTTTTATGTGAATGGTGACGTTAACAAACAAAACCACCGCTATTGGTCTGACACTAACCCACATTGGATAGATCCCTCCAAGACTGTTGGAACAAAAAAATTGATGGTATGGTGTGGTATATGGGGTACAAAGATAGTGGGGCCATTCTTCATCAATGGAAACCTCAAGGCCACTGGATAAGCGAAATTGCTACATGATGATGTGTTTCCCTCTTTATGCACTGAAGCTGGCACGTTCCCTGAGTTTTTCCAGCAAGATGGTGCACCACCACATTATGGGTGTCAGGTCCGAGCATTCCTAGATGAACAGTTTCCTGGAAAGTGGATTGGTCGTCGTGGGCCAGTTGAATGGCCCCCAAGGTCTCCCGATCTGACCCCCTTAGACTTTTATCTTTGGAGTCATCTGAAGGCAATTGTCTATGCTGTGAAGATAGGAGATGTGCAGCACCTGAAACTACGGATACTGGAAGCCTGTGCTAGCATTTCTCCTGCGGTGTTGCTATCAGTGTGTGAAGAGTGGGAGAAGAGGGTTGCATTGACAATCCAACACAATGGGCAGCACATTGAACATATTTTATAAGTGGTCAGAAACTTGTAAATAACTCATGAAAGAATAAAGTTACGTTAAAACCAAGCACACCATTGTTTTTCTTGTGAAATTCCCAATAAGTCTGATGTGTCACATGACCCTCTTCCTATTGAAAAAACAAAAGTTGGATCCAAAATGGCCGACTTCAAAATGGCCACCATGGTCACCACCCATTTTGAAAAGTTTCCCCCCTCACATATACTAATGTGCCACAAACAGGAAGTTAATATCACCAACCATTCCCATTTTATTAAGGTGTATCCATATAAATGGCCCATAATACAGTATATGCGTTTTCACTGCATTTTTCACGTTAGAGATTATACGGGTTGACATTATTTTGCCTTTAAAAACTGGTCAGAAAATAGGCATTGCTTTTTTAATAAACACAGATATGGGTGTATATCACCTATCAATATTGAGGACTAATAACTTTAAAAGAAGAGTTTAGTGTTTTTAATTACTATCCTAATTAAAATCTGAACAAATTCCTGTAATTATGTGTAATTAACACATTTATATCTGAACTTTAAATATATTTTTTAATAGCTCAGTACTCTGAATAAAATTTAAAAAATATGAATGTGTCAGATCAGCATTGTGAACTATTCACGTCTATGCATAGTTCATAACTTTTTTAGTTGCCTCAGTTTAGCTGCTTTTGTCATCAATAAAACTGACAACTATATGTTGAGCAACAAAGAGCACCCATTCCTTTTTTAAATATAAGGAGTCCCCAGAGCATCCCTTTCCATTGGGTTAGCTGGCTGGTGTGTGGGTATTTAATATTGAACCTGCAGCTGATAGGTGCACTTGATGGCAGAAAGCACACCGACATTGGACTCTGGAGCAGTGGAAATATGTTGTCTGGAGTGATGAATCATGCTTCACTATCTGACAGTCTGATGGATGATTGTGGGTTTTGTAGATGCCAGGAGAACACCACCTTCTGGACTGTATAGTGTCTACTGTAAAGTTTGGTTGAGGAGGAACAATGGTCTGGGGCTGTTTTTCACAGTTTGGACTAGGCCCTTTGGTTCAAGTCAAGGGTACTGCTAATACTACAGCATACAAAGACATTTTAGACATATGTGCTCTTCCAACTTTGTGGGAACAATTTGGGAAGACCCTCTTCTGTTCCAGCATGACTGTGCCCCTGTGCACAAAGCCAAATCTATAAAGACATGGTTTGAAGAGTTTGGTGTGGAGGAGCTTGAGGGCCCTGCACCGAGCCTAGACCTCAACCCTATTGAACACCTTTGGGATTCATTGGAACATCGATTACAATACTTGACATTACTAGTACTCTTTTGTTTGAATGGACACAAATTCCCACAGACTCCAATGTCTTGAAATTTTCCCAGAAGAGTGAAGATTGTTACCGTCCATGTGGGGCGATGGCAACTCAAAATAAATACCTATGGCTTTGGAATGGGATGTCCAACAAGGTGCGACGGTCCGGAGTCCAAAACGTTTGGCGTTACAGTTTAGCACATTAATAAAATCATTGCTAGCATTAAACACCATTCAGTTTAATGTGCACGAAGACCCATAATTTTTAGCCTATGTTATACATCTTCTAGAATATGTTCTTAGTATGAAAAATTTAAACTCAGTTATTAGTTTAAGAGGCAGTCTTAATGTTCCATATTAAATAAGGAGAGGAAAATTACTTTAAAAAAGCAACAGCATATGGAAAATATAACATTGGGGAAATCAGTACCAAGATAAGAACAAACTGTTTCAATTTTGTTGATACAAAGTACTTTTAAAAATGTTAGTTATAGAGCGGATTATGGTTAGTGCACAGGGCTTAGTACTGCTGTACTTTGATTAGATCTTAGTTTTGCCACCAGCCTTTTGGAATTTTCTGGAACTTTCTTCCCGTGTCTTCTTGGGTTTTCATCAGTTACCCTAGTCAGTTACCAAAGACATCCAGGTTAGGCCGATTGGTAACAGCGAACTAGCACTCTGGACGTTGTTGGTATCTGGCATTTGTAGTGTGTGACCCAGTAGTGTTTAAGTAATCGTATTCAGATAATAAATTAATTATCAAAATAAATTACCTGGCTTCAGGCAAATATCTTCAAAGTCATGGCAGCAGTTGTTGTTATTCTGACATAGGGCACCACATTGGCAGCCATTGGAGCCGTCTTGATAAGGTTCATAACATTTCCCTTTGCATGTACTTGTAGGTACTTCCCCTAAAAATGAATTCAAATGTTATAGTTCTATTCATTAAAAATCAGAAATCAAACACTGTGTGTTATACATTTAACTGCCTAGAATTAATAGCTTGCATTGCTATTTTAAAAATGTACTTAATGCATTGTAAAACATTGAAATGCTTTGTTCAATTTTTAAAATATTTGTAACTTGCACATTAGCATTTTTTAGCATTTTAGTATTTATCTAAAAATCCTAAAGTTGTCAGAAATAATGAAAGAATTTACAGAGGACAATACTGATTTAAAGGATTTCACAGATGAATGCTACATAATTGTTAAATATACCCAAACTTTGGTAAATGTAAAAAATGGAGCACACACTTTTCATAAATATTTATCACACCCCTTTACCATGGTACCTAACACCATGGAAGGTTCTGTAGCAAGCCAAAGTGGTAGAGGAAAGAGCAACACTCCCTGGTAGGCAGACGGACCTAAGAGAGGAAGAACTTGGAAGAGGAACAATGGCATGTAGATCAGAATAACATAATGTCGATTTAATGTGAATAATCCAAAAAAATAAATCCAAAACAGAAACCAAGGTCAACAACAAATAACCAACTGCAAAAACCAGGTGGAAATCATTGAGAACAAAAAGCAAAGACAGAATTGAAAAAAGATAAATTGTACTCCATAAAAATAAGAGCAGAGGACATTGCCTAAACATGTGGCACAAGAAAATGGGTATGTGCTGAGATCACTCATACTTAGGGTCATGAATTAGATTAATTTTTAGAAAGACTAAGTCAAGAAAGGCGTGCAATGTACAATTCTAAGTTAAATCATGATTCATACAAGCTGAAAAACTTTTATCAAAGGATGATTTCCATTTGTTATCTGAAAATTCTTTCTCTAGCACTGGTGTAGCTTAGAGATACTATGGATGCCTTTATCGGCAGTGGAAAGTATAATTTCTACCACAGATAGTGAGTGAGGATTAAGAAAATTGTGCTAAGCTTTCTTTAAGCAAAACTTTTAATAATAATTCTTTGCATTTATATAGCGCTTTTCTCACTACTTAAAGCGCTCAGCAATTGCAGATTAAGGACCTTGCTGAAGGGCCCAACAGAGCAGAGTCCCTATTGGCATTTACGGGATTCGAACCGGCAACCTTGCGATTGCCAGTGCAGATCCCTAGCCTCAGAGCCACCACTCCGCCTTTTTAACTTAAATGCAAAAAAAGTATACTGCTGAAAAGTTTTCTGTAAGCACAATTGTGTAAAAAAAAAAAAAAAAATGTATTTTTTACAAATACAAATCTTTAAAAGGCAAAATTCTGAAAATATTTCATATGCAAATATTGTTTACTTGCACACGCTCTTCTTCTACCCTTTAAAACTTCCAGCCTCTGTAATGGAACAACTTACTACAATGAATTGGCAAAGTACCTTAAACCGTGCCTGCCTGTTGTTTTGAGTCATCCTGACTTCATTTTGTTCCAGTACATCAAGTTAGATATGAAACCATACAACATTTAAACCTTTTATTTTGTTCTCTGATACTACTTTTGAATTTAAGAATTCTTATACTATGAACCACATATTTACCCAAGACATTTTTAGTGGTGACTCACAACTTTTCTCTATTTACTGAGTATTTTCCCTAAAACCACTCTCTACATTTAGTTTGCCTACAAAATGAAAACATCAGTTCCTCATAAACTTGGCATTGTATCGTTTCCTACAGCAAAATGTACAAGTGAGCAGTCCAGTCATTCCAGGAGCATCTCATCCAGCGTCATTTGCAAGCGAGAAGTCAGTGGAGTCCAAAGGCTCAGACACAAAATGAGATGTCAGCCAATTCAAGAAACACATGGATATCTCCATGTTAGGGGTTGCCACAACAGATCATCTTCTTCCATATCCTTATGTCCTCTGCATCTTGTTCTGTTACACCCATCACCTGCATGTTCTCGCTCACCACATCCATAAACCTTCTCTCAGGCCTTCCTCTTTTCCTCTTCCCTGGCAGCTCTATTTTTAGCATCCTTTTCCCAATATGCTCAGCATCTCTCCTCTGCACATGTCCAAACCAATGCAATCTCACCTCTCTGACTTTGTCTCCCAACCGTCCAACATGAGTTGACCCTCTAATGTACTAATTTCTAATCCTATCCATCCTCATCACACCCAATGAAAATCTTAGCATCTTTAACTCTGCTACCTCCAAATCTGTCTCCTGCTTTCTAGTCAGTGCCACCATCTCCAACCCATATAACTTAGCTGGTCTCACAACTGCCCTGTAGACCTTCCCTTTCACTCTTGCTGATATCCGTCTGTCACAAATCACTCCTGACACTCTTCTCCACCCATTCCACCCTGCCTGCCCTCTCTTTTTCACCTTTCTTCCACAATCCCCTCTACTCTACTGTACTGTTGATCCCAAGTATTTAAACTCATCCACCTTCGCCAACTCTACTCCCTGCATCCTCACCATTCCACTGACCTCCCTCTCATTTACACACATGTAATCTGTCTTGTTCCTACTGACCTTCATTCCTTTCTTCTCTACGGCATATCTCCACCTCTCCAGGGTCTCCTCAACCTGCTCCCTACTATCATTACAGATCACAATGTCATCAGCAAACATCATAGTCCACTGGGACTCCTGTCTAATCTCATCTGTCAACCTGTCCATCACGATTGCAAATAAGAATAACTAAACTAGAATAAGTGCAAAGCAAAGAAAAAAAAATCTAGACTGATTCTAGGACTGCAGGAAATGGGCTGTAGGGATTGTAAGAAAACACTATATAGCACCTGACCCGACACAGATTGGACATGGGAGGCACATATAAAAGTACAAAAGACTTTTATTTTCTTCAGCTGGAGGGCACGTCTTCCCCGTGAACCCCCCAGCCACAACACAGTCCCAAATACAAAACCCACACTACTACACTCCTTTTCTCTTCCTCTCTTCCACCACCACTCCTCCACAAGCTTTGTCCTCCTTCCACCCGACTCTGGCTGTTGAGTGGTGGTTGCTGGCTCCTTTTATGGCCCACCCGGAAGTGCTCCAGGTGCTTGATCACCTGTTTCCGGTTGCACTCCCGGGTGGGGCTGAAGATTAGACCAGCTGGGCTCAGGGACCCATGCCGCGCCCCCTGGTGGCCACCGCAGACCCCAACAGGGCTGTGGAGAACTCCATCTCCCATGAAACCCTGCAAGAGACTGAGGCACTGCTCCAACCCAGGAGGTACTGCACTGTCCAGGGCTGCTCCCCCTGAATACACATTGAAGGGGCGTGCTGGCCGGCATGGGACCCGGCCATCAGCCACAGGATATATTAAAGGAGCTGAACTTTTTTATATTAAGAAAACAGAGGCTAAGCGATGACATTATTGAACTGTTTAAATCATGAAGGGAATTAATATGGGGCATTCTGACTTTAAATTTAAAATAAATTCTTCAACAAAAACATGGGGATACAAATGGAAACTTGTCGAGGATGGATTACACACAAATATTAGAAAGATCTTCTTTACACAGAAAATCAATGATAGATGGAAGAAGTGTGCAAGAAAAATGAGACTTAGGGGTCACATAATCATTTAAGGGTAATACAGTAATCCCTCGCTATATCGCGCTTCGCCTTTCGCGGCTTCACTCCATTGCGGATTTTATATGTAAGCATATTTAAATATATATTACGGATTTTTCGCTGCTTCACGGGTTTCTGCGGACAATGGGTCTTTTAATTTCTGGTACATGCTTCCTCAGTTGGTTTGCCCAGTTGATTTCATACAAGGGACACTATTGGCAGATGGCTGAGAAGCTACCCAGCTTACTTTTCTCTTTCTCTTGCGCTGACTTTCTCTGATCCTGACGTAGGGGGATTGAGCAGGGGGGCTGTTCGCACACCTAGACGATACGGACGCTCGTCTAAAAATGCTGAAAGATTATCTTCACGTTGCTATCTTTTGTGCAGCTGCTTCATGAAGCGACATGCTGCACGGTGCTTCGCATACTTAAAAGCTCGAAGGGCACGTATTGATTTTTGACTGTTTGTTTTTCTCTCTCTCTCTCTCTCTCTCTCTGCTCCTGACGGAGGGGGTGTGAGCTGCCGCCTTCAACAGCTTTGTGCCGCGGTGCTTCGCATACTTAAAAGCCAAACAGCCCTATTGATTTGTTTGCTTTTCTCTCTATCTCTGTGACAGTCACTGCTCCTGACACGCACTCCTTTGAAGAGGAAGATATGTTTGCATTCTTTTAATTGTGAGACGGAACTGTCATCTCTGTCTTGTCATGGAGCACAGTTTAAACTTTTGAAAAAGAGACAAATGTTTGTTTGCAGTGTTTGAATAACGTTCCTGTCTCTCTACAACCTCCTGTGTTTCTGCGCAAATCTGTGACCCAAGCATGACAATATAAAAATAACCATATAAACATATGGTTTCTACTTCGCGGATTTTCTTATTTCGCGGGTGGCTCTGGAACGCAACCCCCGCGATGGAGGAGGGATTACTGTATAGGTGTTGTGCATAAAGTGTTTTGGTATGTTTTCCCCATTAAAATACAGCATCTGTCTTGGAAGAAGTTTAAAAGGGTTAATACATGTCAAAAACTTGTTCAAGCATATCAGGAAACCAGATAAAGGTCAAGTGAACAGCAAAGTACAAGAAGGTTCTGGGTGATGGTTCAAGAAGATGGCTGAGTACCAAGTAAGGCTTGCAAGTGTCACACACACAAGAACTCAAGAAGCATTAGCAAGTATTGCAAGGACCAAGAATATGTGAAGTGAGACTTTTATTTTGGGGTATGTAAGCTGGCCATGCTGAAACAACTCATGTCTTTTAACAAATTAGAGTAAATGTCAAGATTAAATCAGCACTGTTATGCAGATTCAGTCATCTATAAGAATGAGTCACTGTCTCTGTTCTGTGACCATTTGTGACCTGGTCGTGTGCTCAAAGAATGTGCCAGTCAACTGGCTGGTGTCCTCACAGACATCTTCAACATATCTCTGAGCCAGTCATCAGTCCCAGCAGGTTTCAAGTCGACCACCATAATACCAGTGCCGAAGAAATCATCAGTGACATGCTTGAATGACTGCCAACCAGTTGCATTTACACCAATCATCATGAAGTGCTTCGAAAGGTTAGTCATGTCACACATAAAGACTAATCTCCCTGCCTCCCTTGACCCTCTTCAGTTTGCATACTGCTCAAACAGGTCAACTGAGGATGCCATATGCTCTGCCCTTCACCTCTTCTTGACACATCTGGATAAAAAAGACACATATGTCAGGATGCTATTCATAGACTTTAGCTCTGCCTTCAACACAATCATCCCTCAAAAGCTGGTTGTAAAACTGAGCAGGTTGGGCCTGAACACCACCCTCTGCAATTGGATCCTGGACTTCTTGACAGAGAGGCCCCAGTCAGTTCGGATGGGCTGCAACACTTCCAGCATCATTACACTGAGCACTGGAGCACCACAGGGCTGCATGCTTAGTCCACTGCTCTTCACCCTGCTGACTTACGACTGCACAGCCACACATAACACCAACCACATCATCAAGTTTGTGGATAATACGACGGTGCTGGGACTGATAAGCAGGGATGATGAAACAGCATACAGAGATGAGGTGGAATGGCTGCCTGCATGGTGTGAAGACAACAATCTATTTCTCAATGTTGACAAGACAAAAGAGATAATCGTGGACTTCAGAAAATCACATCCTGCCCACATCCCACTAAGCATCAACGGTTTAGATGTGGAGACTGTTAGGAGTACCAAGTTCCTCGGTGTGCACATAACTGAGGAAATTACGTGGACACGTAACACCTCATCACTAATCAAAAAAGCCCAGCAGAGACTACACTTCCTGAGGCGGCTGAAGTGAGCAAGTCTTCCCCCTTCCATCCTCACCATGTTCTACAGAGGCACCATTGAGAGTGTTCTGACCAGCTGCATCACGGTCTGGTATGGCAACTGCAACATATCCGACCGCAAGTGCCTGCAAAGGATAGTGAAGACAGCAGAGAACATTATTGGGGTGCCTCTCCCTTCACTACAGGACATATTTTACAAACGTAGTGTCTGCAAGGCCTGTGGCATTGTGCAGGACCCCTTACACCCCTCACATGGACTTTTCACACGTCTGCCATCCAAGAGAAGATACCGCAGCATCACAGCCAGATCTGCCAGGCTGCAGGAGAGTTTTTTACCCCCAAGCTGTTAGACTCCTTAACACCATGCTGCCACCTGGGACCTTCCACAAGTCCTCAACCACCTCTAAAAACAGAACTTTTATACATGTGAGCCACTGTCCTGCAAAGACGAGTGTGCAGGTAGAGAAGAACTGAAACTCTCATACTGACCTTTAAGTATTTTGACACTCTTGTTATCCTTCTGCTGTGAAACATTCTGACCTGTCATTGTTTACACGTCTTAAACAACTATTATCATACACTGATAATTTCTGTATTATCTATATCTATTATTTATTTATTATATTACATATCTATTGACTATATTTATGTATCTAGATTGCAAATACCATACATTGCATCAATATTCATATTGCTAACTACACGTCAATATTGCTGCTAATTCTTTATCTTGTCTTTGCAAAATGTCTTGTCTTGTTTGTGTTTTAATTTTAAATTTAAATTTTAATTCTATTTTTAATTTGGACCCTGAGCTTTACAATTTTGTCTATCTGTATACTTGTATATGGTAAAGATGACAATAAAGTGCGCTTTGACGTTTGACTCTGATTTGCTGACTACCTCTGCTCAGGGCATTGTCCCTTAGTAGATTGCTGTTACAGGATGCTCCCTTTTCAAGCATTTGCTGAAGAGAAAATAAAAGATGCAATGAACAAGTTTCCTTCTGCCTGGTTCCTGACTGAAAAGGTCCTAGTTGAGGACAAATTTCTTTCTTTAACATATTTCGAATTTATCTTCTCCCACAAAAGCTACCACGTAATGAATATTACTACTTTGAGAACATTCCAGACTTGATTTCTGTAAGAGCCAATCTTAGAAAGTTAAAGCTATCAGTTAAACTCATAATTGTGTTTGCTTAATTTCAATAGAATATAATTTTCTTTCATAGTCTTAGACAATGGTGTAGTCTTTTCCCCCTATAAGTTAGTATGAGATAGAATCTTCTTGCTATAACTGAGATACAGTGTGATAATTGAGTCAGTTGTTGTTTAGAACAGGTCCCCGTACACAGGGACTTAAAAGACCCATTTTCTGCTTAGAAATGGGACAGGCATACAGTTATTTGACCATTTTGAAATGGTTCAGAAACGTTTTGAAGCGATTTGAAATGTAACAAGATTTAAGCTTTGAACAGAACTTTTCTTAACAAGAACTTTTCCTTTTTTGCTATTTCAGTTGTCTCTTTTTTGTGTGAACTGTTTTACTTTGAATTTTAACTAAAACTTTTAAAAACAGAGATATTTTGTCTGTGGAATCATTTCAGCGCATTAGGCTTTTGTTGAACCCCATTTTTATGCTAGAGCTGCTGAACTTTGGTAAAAACACAGCTACAACTTTATTTTGGAGAAGTTAGATGAACAAAACTCACAAGATAGTGGGGCTGAATTATCTGTTTTCAACAAAATTGTTTTAATATTTAATTAATGTTCATTTTAGTTTATTTTCATCAATGTGTCACTTTAGTGTGATCTGAACAAATGTAGCACAATCTTGGACATGGGCAATGAATTTGATCACTAGATATTAGATGTCCGCATTTTGTGGTATTATACTTCTTAGTTTGACATTAGTCACATAAAAATGATGATATACCAGTATTGAAACATATACTAAAGAAGGTAAAGCCAAAGAACCTAGAGAATATTGGTATTTTGTGAGACTGCTTTATAAGAAAATAATACATACAGGAATATACCAAAACTCTTCTATAACAAGAGAACTAGACAAATATAAACTTGATGCTACTTAACTAACCTTAGGTGAAAGTCCAGTTTTATTTTATCTACATAAAGGATTCATTATTTTATGAAATGCAGACAATATAATCTTTCCAAAGAGTGCATGGCTTTTGATTCAGTAGGGCAAAGTGAAATAAAGAAGTACTGCTTGAAGATAGCAAGGTCCATTTTAAAATATTTTAAAGTAGGATTTTTTGATACATACGGAGCCTATGCTATCAAGTAGTTAATAGGGTGCTAAAGATGTATTGCAGGTTCTTCATAAAGAAGAAGGAAGAATATGTGTCCTGTTAGACTTTTGAGATCGTTCCATATCCTCACCTGACTGATGGTTCATCATGAGGTGAATCTGCTTTGAAGGTACAATGCTTTATATTTAGTGGCATTGTTTCTCATGAAGTCACAGAAAACGCAAAGAACATATTCCTAAGTTGTGGGAGCTAAACAACTAAAAGACCTTTTGCAATTGTGTCTACAGTAATCCCTCACTATATCGCGCTTCGCCTTTCATGGCTTCACTCTATCGCGGATTTTATATGTAAGCATATTTAAATATATATCGCAGATTTTTTGCTGGTTCGCAGATTTCTGCGGACAATGGGTCTTTTAATTTCTGGTACATGCTTCCTCAGTTGGTTTGCCCAGTTGATTTCATACAAGGGATGCTATTGGCAGATGGCTGAGAAGCTACCCAACATCTTTTTTCATGTTGTCATTATGGGGTGTTGTGTGTAGAATTCTGAGGAAAAAAATGAATTTAATCCATTTTGGAATAAGTCTGTAACATAACAAAATGTGGAAAAAGTGATGCGCTGTGAATACTTTCCAGATGCACTGTATATTTTAATAATAAATCAATGAACAAAGTCATTATATATTTTTAAGTGTGTTTCTCGTTTATGTATTGATGAGGTCTATTTGTTATTTCTTTTGTTTCTAGTTCATGCCATAATTATGAAGAAGTCTCAGATTCTGGATGCCATATTGCTGTTAGCAGTGGACATTGGTTGCCAGACATGTGACATGTCATCGACAGTATTTAAGCTGGAGGCACCTAGTGTTACAGTTTTGGTTTGAAAATACACAAACAACAAATCTTCGTTGTATTCAAGTTAATTATTGGAAGTTAATATTTTCAGAAAAGTTTGCTTTGTTTTTTTACTTCTCTCTCTGTCTCTCATTTTGGCTTGTTGCATGGTTTTTCAGTGCTTTTATCAGTGAACGTCTGTCTACTTAGAATCCATCCCCTTGCCTTACCTCCTGAATTATTCATCTCCCAGTCCTGTCGTTTACTCTTTTACCTGATAGCAATTAGGCAAACCAAAAATTGGATCAACTCGGTTTGTTTAGACAATTCAGCTACTTCTGATTCGGCTTCAGTCTCTCCAGATCCCACTGTAGTTAGTGCATGGCTGAAGTCAGCAGCACCAATTCAGCCACAGGGCGAGTGGGTAACAGTAAGACGGGGGTCTAAGAAGCCAGAATTTAGTCCCTCGGAACCCAGGTCACCAATTCGGACCCAGAACAGTTTCTCAGCACTCCGCAGCGCCCCTGTGGAAACTGAGAATAAGAAAGTGCTCATAACTGGCGATTCCATAGTGCGCAATGTTAGAATTCCAAACTATGTTAAACCAGCAGTTAATGTTAAATGCCTTGCAGGGGCCAAGATTTCTGACATAGAGGCCGAATTGGACCGTGTCGCTGACAATAAAGTATCTACCTTATTGCTGCATGTCGGCACTAATGATATTTATTTACAGCAATCTGAAGTATTAAAGAGGAACTTCATCTCTCAATGCACCAAAGCTAAAAGAAAATGTTGGAATTTATTTGAATCTGGCCCCTTAGCAAGATTATATAGAGGGGATGTGATTTATAGAAGATTGCGCTCACTTCACTGCTGGCTAGAAACCTGGTGTGCAAATAAAAGCATAGCATTTGTGAACAATTGGGATGATTTTTGGGAAAGGCCTGGATTTTTCAAAAGAGATGGTCTTCATCCTAACTGGAAGGGATCTTATGTATTATCCCAAAATATGGCAGCAAAACTGCCTGGCTGACTGATTAGAGCACCATCCAGGCCGCAGTCATGTGATCTTAAATCACAGGCTGTTGTTTATCCCACCTGTTACTATCCTGAAGCTGTTACCCATAATCCCTGTTGTGGGGCATCCAGTAAATTTAGTCTTGATGCAAACCTTAAATTACTTGATAACCAAAAAATAAGGTGTATAATTAGACCAAGGGATAAAACCAGACCCTCCACCAGGGGCATCTGTAATAGAAATTTACTTCAAATTAAAACAAAAAATATATCACCAGTCCAGAAAGAAGCATGCAGTTTTAAATTCTGCTTATTGAACATTCACTCTCTTGGCAGTAAATCTGCTTTGGTAAATTATGTTATATTAAGTACAAAATCTGATCTGTGTCTTCTCACTGAAACCTGGCTTAGTAAATGTGACACTGTTCCCCTAGCTGAGGCGTCACCAGATGGATACTCGTTCCTTCATAAGTCTAGAGATTCTGGTTGAGGAGGAGGCCTTGCAATAATTCACTGTAACAAAATGCAAATCACTTCTAAAAATTTAGGTGACTTTACATCCTTTGAGGCATTCATTTTAAACATTAAAACAGATTCCAACGCAATTATAGTGCTAGTCTACAGACCACCAGGGTCATATTCATTGTCCATGACTGAATTTAGCAACCTTTTATCTGATTTGGCTATAAATTATGATCACGTAGTATTGATGTGGAAACTGACACTTTTAGCAAATGTTTAATTTATTTGTTAAATTCAGTAGGATTTTGTCAGATTGTCAAAGGTCCAACTCATAATCATAACCACACATTAGATTTAATTATAACTTACAAAGTTGAAATTCAAAATTTAAATATTACTCCATTAAATTAAGTTATTTCTGATCACTACTTAATTACATTTGATTTAGTCCTGCCCTTGCCAACGCACTCACAGATTAAAACAAAGACAGTGCGACATCTAGGTTGTAATTCTGCTTCAAAATTTACAGATACTTTGAGCAAGTTGAGTGTAATTGTGAAAAACTATTTAGATCAGTTAACATCAAATGTAAAAGTGGAAAACAATTTAGATCAGCTGACATCTCATTATAATGTGACCTTGAGAGATGCTTTGGACACAGTGGATCCCCTTAAAACAAAAGTGATCAAAGCACATAGAAACTCTACCTGGTTTAATGAAAACACTCGAGCTCTTAAATTAGAGTGTCGAAAACTGGAGCGCAGATGGAGAGCAACAAAGCTACACGTCTTTCAAATTGCATGGACAGAGAGTGTTAAAAAATATTAAAAAGCTCTCTTTAAAGCTCGCTCAGAATACTATTCTACAATAATAGATAGCAATAATAAAAATCCTCAGGTACTGTTTAGAACAGTGACTAAATTAACAAATTGAAATTTAGATCAACAGTGCAAAATACCAACAGATATTAGCAGTACGAACTTTATGAACTTCTTCAATGAGAAAATTAAAAATATAAGATCCCAGATCTCAGCATCACAGTCTACTAGCTTAGCAGACCCTATCTCACATTGCATTCAGCACTTTAGTAATTTTAATCCTGTAACTGAACAGGAAGTCTTAACTTTAATTTCTAAAATTAAACCCACTACTTGTTCCCTAGATCCAGTGCCAACAAAACTAGTAAAAAGTGCAATGGATGTTCTTGCAGCAAATATTCTAAACATTATCAATAGTTCATTATTGCATGGCACAGTACCTGAAGCACTAAAAGTGTCAGTCATTAAACCATTATTTAAAAAGTCAGACTTAGACCCACACATACTAAATAATTATAGGCCTATTTCAAATTTACCCTTTCTCTCTAAAATACTAGAAAAAGTAGTCGCCAGTCAGCTTCAGTCACACCTTACGTATTACAATTTATTTGAGAAATTCCAGTCTGGTTTCCGCACTGGTAATAGTACAGAAACGGCACTAACACGGGTTGTAAACAACATTCTGATATCCTCTGATGAAGGAAACTCCACTGTAATTATGTTGTTGGACTTAAGTGCAGCATTTGACACCATAGACCACTCTACTTTACTACACAGGCTAGAAAATGATGTTGGGCTTACAGGCACTGTGCTTGCTTGGTTTAGTTCTTATTTATGAAATTGGTTTCAATATGTACAGAAATGTGCTGACAGTACTCCATCATTATACACAGAACTGAGATATGGTGTCCTGCAGGGCTCAGTACTGGGACTTTTACTGTTTTCACTTTACATGCTTCCACTGGGATCTCTCATTATGAAACAAAATGTTAATTTTCACTCATATGCAGATGACATCCAGTTATACCTTTCATTTAAATCAGATGAAGTTTCTCCAATGTTGTCTTCAATTAGTTGTGTTAGTAAATTAAAGCAGTGGATGAATAAGAACTACTTGTCTTTAAATACAAATAAAACAGAGATGTTAATCGTGGAGGGAATGACGCTGATCACAACAATATTTTGTCATCATTTAACTCAGTTGGAATCCTCATTAATTTTACTGAATCAGCCCACAATCTAGGAGTTATCTTTGACTCTAGCATGTCATTTAAAGCGCATATTACAAAGTTGTACAAATCATGTTTCTTCCATCTTAAAAATGTAGGGAAATTAAGGCACTTTCTAAATAATCAGGATTCTGAGAAATTAATTCATGCATTTACTGTATCTCTAGTAGGATTGACTACTGCAATGCGGTGTTCACTGGATGTTCAAACTGTTCTTTATACATCCTCCAGTTAATCCAAAATGCTGCTGAAAGAATAATTACAAGAACAAGAAAATACGAACACATAACTCCAGTTCTTAAATCCTTACACTGGCTCTCAGTTAAGTTTAGGGCAGATTTCAAAATCTTCCTTTTAACATATAAAGCATTAAATGGCTGAGGTCCGGCTTACTTGTCTGAACTTATCATGACTTACAAACCTGAGCGCACATTAAGATCTCAAGATGCCGGTCTGCTTATGATTCCAAGAATTAATAAAATAACAGTGGGAGGTCGAGCTTTTAATTACGGGGCCCCTAAACTGCTGAATGGTCTGCCTGCTACTATAAGAGATGCCCCTTCGGTCTTACCTTTTAAATCCCAGCTGAAGACTCACTACTTCAGTTTAGCATATCCTGACTAGAGCTGCTGATTAACTGTACAGACTGCATCTCTGTTGTTAGTCATTAGCACTAAAACATAAGTAACATGATAGTTATAATTGAATACTAACCCTCACCTATTCTGTTTCTTTTTTCGTTACTCAAATGTGACACTTGGTGCCACGGCCCACCAGCCAAGTTGTTTTGCCTGCCTAAGGTAAAAGCATCCCTAATGGAGGATCACAGGAATCGTGGGAAAGAGGGGTCCTTTCATCGGATTGGCTGGCCCAGCACTGTTTCAGCCGTGGAATGGCAAAATGGGGAAGGCAGCTTGATGGCTGAGGTCTCCAGGACTCTAAACAAATCCAGATCATATTATGTGATATCATCTACTGTTAAATTCTGCTCCTTACTTGTAAATTTTTTATTTCTTACTATATTGAGGATTTGTTCTGTTCTGTGTATTGTATTGTATTGTATTGACCCCCTTCTTTTTGACACCCACTGCACAACCAACCTACCTGGAAAGGGGTCTCTCTTTGAACTGCCTTTCCTAAGGTTTCTTCCATTTTTTTCCTACAAGGGTTTTTTTGGGAGTTTTTCCTTGTCTTCTTAGAGAGTCAAGGCTGGGGGGCTGTCAAGAGGCAGGGCCTGTTAAAGCCCATTGTGGCACCTTGTGTTTGATTTTGAGCTATACAAAAATAAACTGTATTGTATTGTACTCCTCTTTGGACAGGCCTTTTTCCTGCTTGGCCATGACAAATCTGGTTTATGCTTGGCAAAGACATTTTTAAAAATTCTCTAGACACATTTCTTTTTCCTTCACATTGCTGACATGTTCATGGTTAGGTTGACTGACAAACCTAAAATATTCAGATATGATTAATTGTAGGTAGTGTGAGAGTCTTCCATTATAGACAGGAACCATTGTCCTTTGACACTTAATTGGATTAATGTGATGTTAATAAATGTTTTTGCTTCTAGCCTTAGAAAAACCAAATCTAAAAAAGTCATCTTAATTATGTGCAATCTTTATTAGCTAGGCGAGAAAAAAAGCAATACAAATTAGGCAATCCCCAGGAGAATTAAACATTTGTTGAGTATTAATTAGTTAAGTTTCTGTAATAATGAGACACAGCAGAAGGTTGCAGCACTGGTGCCTTGCTACCTGCCATTGAGGACCTCCAGCACAAACGATGACTGTGGAGGGCACACATACTCATTAGGGAGCCCTCTTGCCAAAGCCATGGTCTATTTACCATCTATTTACCTTCTGGGAGGTGGTACAGGAGCCTAAGTGCCAACAACAGGAGGACCAGGAGCAGTTTCTACCCTGTAGCTGTCACCATGCTGAAATCTAAAGCCAAGCGCTAAGCCACCGCCACCCTTCCCTCCTCCCCTTAAAACCTTACTTGTACACCCTTGGGTTCTGTATATTATTAGACATATTCTAACTCTCACTGATTATTTTGTAAGTCTCTTGACTTACTATTCTCTGTACAAATCCCTCACGCTGTATATTTATATTTATCCGATTACTTGCTATTAACTACTGTTTGCAGCTCTGATCATATTCAAAAGTGCGTTTCGTTTTCATGGTACTGTGTTCAATGGCAATAAAATCAAATCCAACCTAATATAATCTAAAAAGAGAACTCTTAAAATATGCTTAAAGCTGTTTTATTCTTATCATTGACTTTGCTAATAAAGAAAGACTGTGACATGTCATGGACCCCTTTTGAAGTCTGTTTGTAGAACTCCATTTTTGATTTCCATTTGTATCATTTATTTTGAATTATGTACTGTAAATATATTTCAAATACTGAAAGAATGTTATAATGGAATCAATCAGAACAATTTTGCATAAACAATATTTGTATTGTTTTGTAACATTTAAGAAGAAATCTAAAGCTTCCTACCTTTTTCCCTGCATTTAGAGAGTTCAATTCCAAGACCCAGTCCAAGCGCCAATATAACTACAACTGAAGCAGTCAACAATGATATCTAAATAAAAGAAATAAAGAAGAAGAAAACGGCGTCACATTTAAAAAGACTGACAAAATAGTAGGATTTGAACTAATAAAGAATCAGCTGTACTTTCATTAAAAGTCAGTTTTGAGTCTGTGATTGTCCTCAGATATTTATACCTTTTAACAATCTTCACTGCCTGGTCTCCGATTGATGGTATCTTGAGGGTCACTACTTTTTCTTCTAAAATCAATCATCTGTGTCTTAGTTTTTGTAACATTTAGCTGTAAGAAAGACCTATCACCCCAGTTAGTAAAATCATCTACCACTGGACCAGGACTGGTTTCATTCTCATTCAGTAGGTTTACAATAACTGTGTCATCAGCAAATTTTAAGGTAAACTATTTCCAAATTTACTACGATAACCAGTAGTGTAGAGGATATACAAAACAGGCGAAAGAACACATCCGAGAAGGGACCCTGTGGATGAGGACAACATAATGGAAGGACAGACATTTACTGTCACTCTTTGAGTCCTGTCTGTTAAAAAGTCAATCAGCTACCCTACCAAACTGAAGTCTCTATGCAAGAGGCTGAGGCTGGATGGCGACCTTGAATGAGTCTTGATGGCATCCTCTGCCCCCACATTAGACTGGTAAGCAAGCTGAAATGGATCTAATAAAGCCTGAGTTTCTCTGTCAGCTTCCTCTTTGGAGGTTTCATAACCAGTGATGTCAGGGCCACTGGTCTGCTTATTTAAGGTTTGAGGGGATATTTGTTTAAAGCTACTGGGATTACTGCAGCCAAATTGCATAACTTTGAACCTGTAACATTCAATTTGTTTTATCTGTGTGTTTGTGTTTGTATGATTTTGGAGTTTATTTTCCCCTTAATGTTTTTTGAAGAAGCCTATTTTATTTTTTTCTTGTACGTATTTATTTACGAGACACTCTGTATGATATTACGGCAGTGGTCACTACACTCCCTATCCTTCAAAGGACACAATGCTTGAACCTGCAGTCTCCGTGTTTTAGGTAGCTTTCCTACCAAGTAGAATCCTCCAGTGTTAGGTTTTGAACTCCCTTTCGTTACCAACTTTTGATTCTCATTTTGCCCCTTTGGTTTTGGTTGCTCATTCTCTCTGATCTCCCAGCTCTGACCCCTTCTTGCCTTTGATTTTTGTTTCTGCTCTCGTTTCTCATCTCAATAATCATTCGCGACTATACGTCTCATAACAGAGGCCTTCTGTTGTTCTAATGACAGCGTAAAACAAAGTTAAAAATTGAGCTTATATCTTCTGTAGAATATTTCACGAGCGTTCCACTATCTGGCCAACAACTTTCATTTGTTTATAAAAGTGTTCTCAACAGCCTTTTGAATAAAAAAAGAATCCCTTTCCCTTATAAGAAGCGATCTCCCAGAAGCACTGTATTTGCTCAGTAAAATCAAGGTGTTCAAATCCCAAGGAGATTTTATTAAACCCATTAGCTAAAATAGAGTTTGAGTTAAACCTTTAATCCCTCTGTGCGGCTCATTTCTCATTAGTGCTGCCTTGCCTAAAAGCATTTTTCTTTTTAATATAATAATAACATTATAGATTTGCTGGTAGGATAAATTCTTACACTTTGAGTTAGGATAGGCATGGTTTTAGAAAACGTAATATTCAGTAGCTGCCCATAGCATCAGAAAGTTCATCTAAATCGTTGCTTTTATTAAACAAAACCCAATCTGCACACTGCCAGCATCCTCGGAGACTTTGAATACAATCTTCATTCCAGAGCTCACCCGTCTTTCTTAATGCTGTTCTGTGAATGAGGGCAAAGGTCAGCAGAATGGCCAGTGGTGGTCTGGCTATCAATTTATAAGCTACCCATAGCAAAGATCAAGAGTTTTATTGCTTCTTGCTGGGTAGGCCACATATTTATAGTTGTTTGTTAAAGAGTTCTTCAAGACACAACGATTAAAGCCTTCAAGAGAAAAAGGTAGCACATCTGGAGAGAGTGGCTGCAAACTTTATACTGTACCATTTTAATAATCCTCTCTGCCGCCACACATCAGTCAGCTTAAAGATGAATACATACAATGGTAACAAATATCGGAAATTCATGAGGCAGATATTATGGTCTGAGAGAAACTGTGAGCAGCTTTATGGTTCATTACCACCACCTAATGAACTTGAGTGTAAAGAGGAGACAGTGAAAGAGCACCATCGTCTGTAATTTCTATCTTGAATTACGTTACACAGACCTGTTTGTTTTAAGAATGCACAGACTTTCTTATCCTATTGTATCCTAATAAAGTGTTCATTGTATTATTATCTATAGCTGTATATATAAAAGACCAAGTCGCCCGACCATGGGGTACACACGCATGCACGACAGAGTCCCGCCCGCCAACTCTAACCCTCCTCTCGCGTCCACCATCGCTCTTGAGGCATGCACACTGCCTGCTCATGTGCCCGCACGCAACACCTCACCAAACACATCCTGAGTCGCTTTGGTCTGTGCTACGGTCCACATGCACCTCTGAGCCACGTTGACTGTTCATTTTTCTAACATGGCCACTGC
This sequence comes from Erpetoichthys calabaricus, assembly GCF_900747795.2. NCBI lineage: Eukaryota > Metazoa > Chordata > Cladistia > Polypteriformes > Polypteridae > Erpetoichthys > Erpetoichthys calabaricus. Next base: position 133,011,679 of record NC_041406.2, read on the forward strand.
TTCACATGTATTTCATGGAAACAACTCTTCTTTCAATGTTATACAAATTCCTGCATCAGGTAACCATTTGTTTCTATCAGTCAGATATTTCTGGAAAAATGTCATTGACGAAACTGTTGCTCTCGAACTTCGGAACATGGCTGTAACCTTTGTTTGCCAACATTGGGATAACTTTGGCGACATCCTGTCCGTTGTTCTTAGTCATGGAAGCACAATCCTACAGTCTGCTCAACAATATGCTGACTACATGAATACTTCCTGAGTTTATGGTGGCGAGGCAGAAATTGTGGTGATGTCCCAGATACTTCCAGCTACTATCACCATTCACTTCTGAGAACGTCCTTCATTCCCCGAAGAATTTCTTAGCAGTCTTACTCCCACTGGCATACCTCCGCATAAACTCAAAATTAAAATTGGTTCAGTCATCATGCTTCTCAGAAACCTCCTGCCAGCAAGAAGTCTCTGTAATGGCACTAGACTGACAGTTACCAGCATTCACCGCAATGTACTGGAGTGTAAAACAATCGCAGCTGCTGCCTCACACAGTGGCGTAGCTCAAGTTCGTGCCACTCGGGGCGGGGCAGAGATTCAATTTACCGCCCTCCAACGTATCTGAATATGTTAACTTATTTAAATAGAAAATTAAAAAGACGTATTGACAAAAATTAAGATACAATTTGCATAGATTTATTTATATATAGAGAAACAGCAATATTTTTTTCACATATAATTATTTATAAGCATCAACTAGACAAGAATATAGTACAGACGCACTGATAAGCCATGTTCTGATTATTAGTTTAATATAATTATGCTGTGAAAACCAGAACCGGTGTGGTGTACAAGTGATAGGTGTGGATGAGCAAGAACGCATTCGGATTGATAGCGAAACGAAATTATACATTGTGAATTAGTTGTTTATCTTCCTAGAAATTATTATCGGTATAATGTTTGTTTATTTTTGTTATTGCCTCATAAATATCAACTGCCGTGTCTGATGCCGTCACAGAAGGACCGTCTGAAAATGATTTTTGAAGCATTTGTGGATGAAAATCAGAGAATTTTACTTTTTTTCATTCATGAGTGATATTTTTCCGAACCCTGCTGTTTACACATGAAGTGTTCTGAGCCTTTTGGCCAATAATGCCATCCCCAAAAATGTGCCGCCCCCTCTGCCCGCCCCTAGCTACGCCACTGACCTCACAAACTGTCCTTATTCCCCGGATTTCCCTGACCCCATCAGATTCAAATTTGCCTTTTACTTTTACACGCAGACAATTTCCTGTTAGATTGGCCTTTGCAATGACAATTAATAAGGCACAGGGCCAAACTTTCAAAACGATATGCCTGTATCTGCCAAAGCCAGTTTTCAGTCACGGACAATTGTATGTTGCTCTCTCTAGTGTTCCATCTTTTCATTCACTCACAGTCGTATCCTCAAACCCACCCCATTTGGACAACTGTGTCTTTCAGGAAGTGTTCACCCATCAATAAATAATTATGCGGCGCAGGTCGGCTAGTTATTATTATTATTTATAGCAGCAGACAGCTTTATCCAAGGTGGCTCAAAATCAAGTTATAATGCATGCAAGAATGATTAGAATGCACAAGTATCAAAGCAACAGAGAACAAGATCGCAAAATTAAGCAAGAAAGAGAAGTACTAGTATAAAATTAAACCTGCAACTAGACTAAGACAAAAATCAGTCTTCAAAGCTCTGTTAGTACAACAGCTATGCTGTACAAGAGAAACTAAGCAGTTCCAAAATATTGAATGAAAAGGAGCATTTACAAAAAAAATCAAGTTTCGCCCCATCCACTGCTTCCTCATATGCATTTCATCCGAGCAGCATGTGTTTTATAGTTCCTGATGCCAGAAATGTCTTCACATTCCTGTAGTATGTTTACTAAACATTAACAAAGTAGAACTAATTCCCATACGGCTTGAGCCTTAATGTTATACCTTCCTCACCACTATTTCTTTCTCCCACCCAATTAGATTTGATCTTCTTTTGAACACCATACGAGATGTCTTCCTTTTATTTCTTTATCTCAAGTTTCTTGCCAGATTTAGCATATTGTCCGTTTGATCAGCACCTTTTGCTTCTCCCTTACTTACTGGAATTTCAATATTTTGTATTGTAAATGATTGTTTGACTAGTCTATCCAATAGTTCATTTTCTTCTACCCCGATGATTGCTGGGATCCACAGGAACCATACTCAAATTTCCGCCGTCTTCAACTGTAACAAACTCTGCCTAATTTTTAGCCCAATACTTTGACAGTACGCTGTTCCATTCCAGCTAATGCATCTGAGCGTATCACAACACGCGGAGGTCGTATATCCTCCACCCACTGCGGTGCTAGCGAGATTGTCATCGCTTCTGTAGTCTACGCTGATTGTTTGTCAGATACCCTTTACCAGCAGGAAACTTGAAATTCTGGAATATGAAAAGCTGTGCCTTAAGAGAGAGTAACAGCATCTTTTGATCTGTCCATAAATATTTAGTCTGCTGTAAGACTGACCAGCCTGTTTGTACTTGTTGAGTAAATGACCTGTGATTAGAAATACTTGAAAGACCCCAGTGATGAATTAAGTCATGTGCAGACCTTACAGTATAACCCATCAGTTATTGAGGAATTTAGTGGAATTTGACCCAAGATAAACACCACAGAATATAACTTCATTTATCCTAATGAGAGTCCTGTGACACCCAGTCCTTGTTAGGCGGATACCTAAATAGACTTCAGTCCTTTCCATTTCCTTTTTACAGTGAGCATTTCCCATCTCAATCCCTTTCTTTCTGTAATGTTTCAGTTACTTATTTAAAAAATAAGCTTTTGTGACCTTCTTTAGCCATGTGCCTTTAGGTAGATTTAACTTTATTAAAATTATCTTTAACACTAATCTAGCTACGTAGTGACAATAAGTAATATATATACAGTGCATGTAAATTTATCATAAAGTTATTGACAAAACACAAAAACATGTTGATTTAATCATTTAAAAAGCCTGGAATCCCATCCATTTCTGAAGGGGATCTTGATTGTTGCAGCATCAGGTGCACAGGGCACACTTGTGCACATCCACACTAGCATGCGTATCGTCAGAAAGAAAACAGAGACCAGAAAATTCAAACAAAAACTATGAAGACACAGGGACCAGGCCAAGGATCACAAGAGTCTACGCCAGCAATGTCAGCTATAAAGCAAGAACCAACCCTGAACAGTATATGCCAGTTCACCACAGACTAGGAGGTTTGGTTATGTAGTTCTGTACCCCTAAATATTGCAGAAAATCTAGAAATACTTTCTTAACAAAAATATGCAGTGTAAGGAATAGTTAGGCCATCAATACTAATGCAATGTAAAATCTATGTTTAGAAAAAAATGTAGTTAACAAATACAATTTAAATGAAAGTAAATACTTACAATAATAATTTTCTTATTCTTTACAAAAAAGAATCTTATGTCTTGTCCCATAGTTGCTGTACAGTGGTTAGGCCAGATCTAAGGGAGCCATTCAGTGTTTGAATGATCTGAAGAAGTCTGTTGAAAACAGTAATAAGTTACAGAATATGAGTTTAGCAAAGAGAGAAAGGTGCAAAGTTCCTTGGAGATAAGACTTATACCTCATTAGAAAATGTTGATAAACCTTAGCATTTTCTTTTTCTCATATACTGCAACCAACATGCTGCATCCTCATCCCCTCTCTTGATATATTTTTTGAATCTCCAAAATATTTTCATGCAGCCTCTTTAGTGTTTCTTTCGGCACAGAGTCTCTTCACAATGGTGTAATGCTCCCTGACTCACATGTAAGAGGCTAAAATATATTAAAAGGTACAATTATGTATTTAAAACAAAAAGGAGACAATAAATGCAAAACAATAAATGGAAAACCGTCTGGAACTCCATCTGTTTGAAGCATTGGCCTGAGAGAACTACAGCAGACGCTGCTTTTCAGGCCGTTAACCACACGTTTGTGTGTAATTTGTCGGTTTACGGGTTCACACTATTGGTTTGCTGCTTTATTTCATATGAACTTTATTGGCTTGTGTCTGTGTATTATCTGTTTGGGTATGAACTATATTGGCTTGTACAGTATATGCATACTCTCGGTTCGCATATTAAGGATGTTGATTTATGTGTGCATATTACGCTTTCCTGGAGGGTTTTCTGTTGGTGAGCTGCATTGGCTTACGTTCATATACTGCTGGTCTGCTTACACAGCAATGGTGTATGCACGTCTTATATTGGTTTCACGTGGATAATATATTAGTTTCACTCTTGAACTCTATTACTTTTATCTGTGCACTAGATCAATTACATGTGAGTCTTGTACTGGTTTTACGTGTGTACTATACACATTTCATGTACCGGTTTTACTTCTGCACTCTATAATAGTTTTGTGTGTGAATGATATTGCGTTTTTTTTTTTTTTGTTCAGGTTGTGCTGGTAGATGACAGGATTGAGGGCTGCTATAGTTATATCTGTTATGTTACAGCCAGGGTTTGATACCTGGCTTACGTCTGTTTTTCTTATTAACTGGCATCATTACAAACTGATCTATTATTTGAAAAAATACATATTCCACATTTTTGCCCTGTACGGGTGAGCTACATCATATTGGGCCTTCTTACTTTTTACAGTTTTATGACAAGATGCAGTGGAGTTTGAGCAGACCCAACACGCTGACCGCTTGACTCAGTTAGTTTCTGTTATGGAACAGTTTTTAAAAAGACTGAAATCTTTTTAGCTTCTTAATAGTATACATTGTGGAAGGTCTGAAATTCACTGGAAACTGTGGTGTCAGTGAGGTGGAGATTTAATCACTTTACTGATTTACTGAGTCCACCGTCCAATGAGAATTTCTGCCTCATTTAATTACCTTACTTAGGTAAAGGATCTTTTTCTTTTGAATGGATCCCTTAAAGTTGATCAATGTGAGTGTCCTATTTAAATCTGATTAATTAAAATACTTTTGAAACTTCGGCTACTCAGCTAATCCAATATTGTCACATGGTTCTACGTTCATGTTTTATTTTCTGAGGACATTTTGAGGATCTAAAAAGCCTCTCTATGTACTAAAGTTGTAAAATCTAAACCCGTTGGTAGTGGTTTGACACTTTTATGGACCTTCAGCCTCGTTGTAACTGATTGTCGTAAATCCACGAATGTATTAGTACTGTTTATACCAATCAGTCCAAAGATGTGCCCCCCCAACCCCTAAGGGATACAACATCATAAACAGTAAAACTCCCTTTTGGTCACAATCAGGATGGAGCAAGTGGAAATGAGAAGACTGCAAAGAATCACTTGTATGCATTGAAAACTGGGAAAGCAGCTATGAGGTCTGAATAATGTCTAAAAAAAGACATCACAAGTACAACTGGGGCTACTTGGCTAATTTTCTTGAATGGAATATGGAGCTCAACAATTAAGGATGAAATCAGAGTAGAACTGCTACTGCTACTTCTCACAATTAATGAGAGAATACACAGGGTGAAGATGAAGGAATTAGTTCTTCTCAAATGGACCAACACTGGAATTTTCATGGATGACTTTGTGGTAACAGCATACCAAAGTCAAAAGATAAATTCAGTGACCTCAGAGAAGCAATTGTTGTTGCTCATTAGTCTTGGAACCATTATAAGACCATTGGTAAACAATCTGAGATCCATCACGCACATTGAGAAGGATTATTCCGACATGGAAGACAATCAGAAGACTTACCAATATTCCAAGAGTGGGCATCTCATTATATTTACACAGTCAGCCATTGTAATGATCAGAGAAATCACAAAGTACTGAAATGCTATAGCGAGGGATACGCATGGAGAAAAAAAATTCATGATCATCAGAAAAAGATCTCGTTTTCAAGGAATGGCAGCAGAGTTTTGGCAGGCAAAGTGGCATCTGAGCTAACAACAAAACTACATCCTCTGTACAGATGAGACCCAAGTAGAATTGTTTGGCTGTCACCCACGATGCCATGTTTGATGAAAATCAAACACAGATTATTGCCACAAGGACCTCTTAATAACCATCAAACTGTCGCTTTATGGCAAGAGGACCTGAACATATTGCAATAACTGAATGCTCGGCCTCTCCTCTTTATATCACAGGATTCTAAAGTAAAATATATAACAGGCAAAACTTGGATGAAGTTGTCTTCACAGCTATTTTCTTCTTCTAGATTTTTCCTTTTACTCCTGTTCAACTATAAATAAGAAGTTGATATTGTAAAGGCCAGCCCTGACACAGACAAGTGTAGGACACGGGCTCAAAGCACACAAACGTTTATTGTCTTTCCGCTCGTGGAGAACATCTTCCCTGTTCCCACGAGCCCACAACACAGTCCCAAGCACAACACAATACTTTTACTTTTCTTCTTCTTCTTTTCCTCCTCCAGGCAAGCTTTGTCTCCCTTCTCCCAAGTCTGATTCCTGGAGTAGAGGCTGCTGGCTCCTTTTATAACGCCCCCCAGAAGTGCTTCAGGTGCTTGATGACCTGTTCCCAGCAGCACCTCCGGGTGTGGCGAGAGAGCTGCTCTGTAGGGCTGAGCAGCAGCTACAGCACCCCCTGGCGGCGCTCATGGATCCCAACAGGGCTGCACCAAACCCCAACGCCCCCCAGGGGGGCTGCCATCTAGTGTTCCGGGGGAGGTACTGTCCTGACCAGGCTTGCATCCCCAGCTGGGCAAGGACCCCGGCCATCCGCCACAATATCAATAAGCTCTATAACTGCTAAGATCCACCTGTTATTTGGATAGAAAAAACCAGTTCAATTGGTAAATACATGACTGGAGGAACTTAAAGTTCTGTTAGAACTGCTCTGTCCTCTTCAATGACTGCATCCTCTCTTGAGAAGCCATGGCATGTTTTTAAATTGGGGTGCCATTAGCACAGCACCTCTTTTGTTTTTTCTGCTTGTCTTTTGAGGGGTCTCCGTCTCTGTATTAGGCAGGGGGGCACTGGTGGATCAGAAACTTTCCTTTTTTTCCCCACTTATTGATGTTTGTAACTTTCCTGCTTTGCTTGATGCCCCATTCTCTAAAAAGAAAAAAAAATTTAAATGTTGACTCAAAAAAATATCAGTAAGATTAATTCTCATATATTATCATTAGGACAAGATCCTGAGCATACCAGAAAAAGAAAAAAATAAAGGTTTAGGCCTTAAGCTTATAGAAATAACCATGACAAAGCATAAAGAGCGTTGTAGGAAGTAGTGGGCACCATATCCGCTTTTCAACACAACAGAATCCTAAGCAACTGCTTCAAGTGGATTTACAAGCTTCTGATTCGTGGGGTGTGCAGGCCACGCTGTCTTACCTTTTTAACAAAAAAAAAGACAAAATATTGTGTTTAATTTTAGGCTAGATTTATTTACAGTGGTGTGAAAAACTATTTGCCCCCTTCCTGATTTCTTATTCTTTTGCATGTTTGTCACACAAAATGTTTCTGATCATCAAACACATTTAACCATTAGTCAAATATAACACAAGTAAACACAAAATGCAGTTTTTAAATGATGGTTTTTATTATTTAGGGAGAAAAAAAATCCAAACCTACATGGCCCTGTGTGAAAAAGTAATTGCCCCCTTGTTAAAAAATAACCTAACTGTGGTGTATCACACCTGAGTTCAATTTCCGTAGCCACCCCCAGGCCTGATTACTGCCACACCTGTTTCAATCAAGAAATCACTTAAATAGGAGCTGCCTGACACAGAGAAGTAGACCAAAAGCACCTCAAAAGCTAGACATCATGCCAAGATCCAAAGAAATTCAGGAACAAATGAGAACAGAAGTAATTGAGATCTATCAGTCTGGTAAAGGTTATAAAGCCATTTCTAAAGCTTTGGGACTCCAGCGAACCACAGTGAGAGCCATTATCCACAAATGGCAAAAACATGGAACAGTGGTGAACCTTCCCAGGAGTGGCCGGCCGACCAAAATTACCCCAAGAGCGCAGAGACGACTCATCCGAGAGATCACAAAAGACCCCAGGACAACGTCTAAAGAACTGCAGGCCTCACTTGCTTCAATTAAGGTCAGTGTTCACGACTCCACCATAAGAAAGAGACTGGGCAAAAACGGCCTGCATGGCAGATTTCCAAGACGCAAACCACTGTTAAGCAAAAAGAACATTAGGGCTCGTCTCAATTTTGCTAAGAAACATCTCAATGATTGCCAAGACTTTTGGGAAAATACCTTGTGGACTGATGAGTCAAAAGTTGAACTTTTTGAAAGGCAAATGTCCCGTTACATCTGGCGTAAAAGGAACACAGCATTTCAGAAAAAGAACATCATACCAACAGTAAAATATGGTGGTGGTAGTGTGATGGTCTGGGGTTGTTTTGCTGCTTCAGGACCTGGAAGGCTTGCTGTGATAGATGGAACCATGAATTCTACTGTCTACCAAAAAATCCTGAAGGAGAATGTCCGGCCATCTGTTCGTCAACTCAAGCTGAAGCGATCTTGGGTGCTGCAACAGGACAATGACCCAAAACACACCAGCAAATCCACCTCTGAATGGCTGAAGAAAAACAAAATGAAGACTTTGGAGTGGCCTAGTCAAAGTCCTGACCTGAATCCAATTGAGATGCTATGGCATGACCTTAAAAAGGCGGTTCATGCTAGAAAACCCTCAAATAAAGCTGAATTACAACAATTTTGCAAAGATGAGTGGGCCAAAATTCCTCCAGAGCGCTGTAAAAGACTCATTGCAAGTTATCGCAAACGCTTGATTGCAGTTATTGCTGCTAAGGGTGGCCCAACCAGTTATTAGGTTCAGGGGGCAATTACTTTTTCACACAGGGCCATGTAGGTTTGGATTTTTTTTCTCCCTAAATAATAAAAACCACCATTTACAAACTGCATTTTGTGTTTACTTGTGTTATATTTGACTAATGGTTAAATGTGTTTGATGATCAGAAACATTTTGTGTGACAAACATGCAAAAGAATAAGAAATCAGGAAGGGGGCAAATAGTTTTTCACACCACTGTATTTACTGCGGTGGGCTGGCACCCTGCCCGGGGTTTGTTTCCTGCCTTGTGCCATGTGTTGGCTCCAGCAGACCCCCGTGACCCTGTAGTTATAGCGGTTTGGATAATGGATGGATGGATTTATTTAAGGACTTTCTGAGGACTACATGATAGTTAGCGATAGCCAGATGTGCACAACCATAGGCCTATGTACTTTCACACATTTTTACATATTTTTTTTTAAAACTTGCTTTAGGAATTTATTGCTGAGAGTGAATCTTTAAGAATCTGTTTTAGACATTTGTTTTGTGAAAAACGCATCCTTCTTAATTTTGGAGACTTCTTTGAGTTTGCTTCCTTCAACTGATTCATTGGCTCCCCAAGTCCTAGACTGCCAGCGAGTTACCGTCCCAGCTTGCCTTGCCAGGGTAACACGAAGAGCCGTTCACCTACACATAGCAAACCACTGCGCATGTGGGGTCGATTCCACTAAACCAACAAAGTACAATTAGCAGTGAATCACACAGACTACTTCTTGAGCGGTCAAGACTTCAGACACGTTAGTATGCGACTTCTTAAAGGGGAGTAAATTTCAAAGTATGAATAAACTTAAGGGACCTACTGCTCAGGATGGCACGTGCTTTCTCATTCCACAACCACTTTCTTTAAATGTTTACACATTAAATTGGCTGGGAAAGTTGGTTCATTTTTGTACAAGTTTAATTATTTTGGTTTGTTTCAAAAACATACCTGCATTTTCAATTGTGCTGATGTTGTATTACTATTATATTTATCCATCCATTGTCCAACCCGCTGAATCCGAACACAGGGTCACGGGGGTCTGCTGGAGTCAATCCCAGCCAACACAGGGCACAAGGCAGGAACCAATCCTGGGCAGGGTGCCAACCCACCGCAGGACACTATTATATTTATTGTTAATATATCTCTTTCTGAAGAGATCAGCCAGCAAGCATACTGCTGTTCTTCCAGCTTCCTACTGTGTTTCCCAGACCTCCATCCAGGGCAGGAGTCTCTCTGGCTATCCAGCTGGACATGTAGGCCTATTAAGAACAGTGCCCCACCACAACCATTCCATTCAACTGCCCCTGTGCAAGGATCCCAAAAGGTTCAAAAATTGCTGACAGCCCCAGCAAACCCTTAAATAGACAAAGGACGCAGCAAACAGGAGGAATTAGAAATTAGCCAACCTGCTCCATACCAAATGCACCACGTACCACCGTCACTTCTTAATAAAGGATTCATGCCACCGAAATTTCAAATATGTCTCGGTTAAAGGAAGAGGATTTAAAGAAGTTTATGGAGAGAGAATGTTGAATTTTGCCACTTAGAGGATTGGCTTTGCTTTGCAGTGACCCTAAAGCTCGCCCTGGCATGGTAATGAAATATAACTGCTTGTGGTTAACAAAGGCAGCTTCATTCTCGCTTTCTGCCCTTATTGCAATATGAGTGCAGTGAAGTACCACAAAACCATTAATGTATGTTAGGAGAAGCGGACGCTGACGCAAATTGCCTTTTTATGTTGGTAAAACACAAAGAGAATGCCGCATAGAGACCAGGAAGACGTACACACGATCGTGTTTTCACCCGAAGAACAATAATTAAGAAAAGATTAGATAAAAATAAAGAAGTATACCTGCTGTTTCTTGACATAAAAGCAACATTTGATGCAGTGCCACAAAGATATACATGGGAAGCATTAGACTTAATGGAAGTCCCAGAAACATTAAATGTATTAATCAGAAATGTGTGTGGCAATAGTACGCTAAAATGGGCAAAGATTAAAGCAATGGAATATGGAAAAGGGTATTAAACATGTATATCGACTCAGTCCTCTACTATTCGTATTATATATGGCTTATATAATTAAAATGAGCCAGAAAGAAATTAGAAATGCAATCCTGGGATTCCATGAATTAAATCTGGCACTGCACAGGATCAGATATCTGTGGGTGAAAGATAAGTGAGCAACAGTTACAAAGGAAATTAATAACATGGAAGCTAGAAACAAAAGGTATTATAATAAATGCAGAGAAAAGTAAAGTAATGAAAATAACAAGGAAAGAACAAGAAGAGAAACAGCAAATGTGGATACAGATAGATGGAAAATACATACAAAACATATCAGTGTACGAGATCCAGAGAGAAATCATACTGTAAGTGAAAATGGAGAGATACAGTGGATGAAGAAATCAAACACAGAAACAGAATAAACATGGTAAATAATATACCATCAAATTAATAACTTAATAGGAGAGAATTAAATATAAAGAATAAGATGCATCAATATAAAAAATATATATACCCAAAAAATTATACATTACAGAGTCTTGGGCAATACTGGACACGCAAAGATCTAAAATAACAGCAGTTGAAATTAAGTATTGATGACATATTTAGAACAAAGACAGACAGGATAAGAAATAACACAATCTGTCAAGAGCTGGAAATGCAACCACTCATGGAATCCACAAAATTAAAAGAGCTACAGTGGTAGGGACATACAGAATAAATAGGATGAGTGAAACAAGGTAACTGAAGTAGGTGTCTGGAATAAAGAATGAGGGACAAAGACTGAAAACGGTATGAGAAGAAAACATCAAAGACACAGTCAGAAAGAGGGGGACGACCACAGAACAAGTGAAGATCCTACCAAAAGAGAGGATAAAATATAATCTTTAGCTCAAGACCCCAACACCGTAAGGTATAATGGGAGGAGATTAAGTCATTGTGGGGAAAAAATGTTTAATGTATGCACACCCACAGCATATGAAAACTGAATATAGCACCTCGTTGATTGGCTAATGGCTACCAGAACAGCGGGCATGATGGAGTGAGGTTTAGCGCAGATATCTCCTGACCTGTCCACCAGTTCGCTGAGAACTGACAACAGGTAGTCTATATAAACTGATGAAAAACCAAAAAAAGTTATTCAGTGCTAATACACAGAATCGATCCTCTTAAAAAGGAAGTAAAATGCAGTCCATACATCATAATTATCACTTTTGAGGTATAATGTTTGTCACGTTGACGCACATTCTAATGACAGCTTGGTGATACGAATTCTAGACGTGAATCATCAAGTAGCTGGCTTGGCTGCATTTCCCAGTTTCTTTGAAATGTTGGATACAGATGGGTCAGAGCTGCTATAAATATGCACAAGTTCTCCGATCAAGTTTTCTTTTATACATCCTGATTTTTGCACGAAAAATTACATATGCACATTTCGGGCCTCCTTTTGTGCAAACACAAGTTTTCTAAATCTGCCCCTGGGTTGTACACTGGCCATAATGGGAGCGAGAATCGTCTTAGCGAGATTAAACATTTGTAAAGCTACAGATTGAAATGGCATCTCAAGAGACACACAAGTGCAAGTGTTGATCAGATGTTAGGCACCTTCTCTGAAACCTTCATCATGTCTCAGCACAGAGTCTCCATATAGTTTAGGACAACCACCATTGCTCCAGTACTAAAGAAACCTCACATGCCTGATGGACTTATATTTTATATACTGTATAATAATATACAAGTTATCAATTATTTATTTTAATAAGTAACAATTACTTATTAATTAAATAAATAATTCATTATAATGTACTTTGAGTGGCTGATCGTAACATAAATGTCTCACCACAATTATCCATCCATCCATCCATTGTCTCCCGCTTATCCGAGGTCGGGTCGCGGGGGCAGCAGCTTGAGCAGAGATGCCCAGACTTCCCTCTCCCCGGCCACTTCTTCTAGCTCTTCCGGGAGAATCCCAAGGCGTTCCCAGGCCAGTCGAGAGACATAGTCCCTCCAGCGTGTCCTGGGTCTTCCCCGGGGCATCCTCCCGGTTGGACGTGCCCGGAACACCTCACCAGGGAGGCGTCCAGGAGGCATCCTGATCAGATGCCCGAGCCACCTCATCTGACTCCTCTCGATGCGGAGGAGCAGCGGCTCTACTCTGAGCCCCTCCCGGATGACTGAGCTTCTCACCCTATCTTTAAGGGAAAGCCCAGACACCCTGCGGAGGAAACTCATTTCAGCCGCTTGTATTCGCGATCTCGTTCTTTCGGTCACTACCCATAGCTCATGACCATAGGTGAGGGTAGGAACATAGATCGACTGGTAAATTGAGAGCTTCGCCTTGCGGCTCAGCTCCTTTTTCACCACGACAGACCGATGCAGAGCCCACATTACTGCGGATGCCGCACCGATCCGCCTGTCGATCTCACACTCCATTCTTCCCTCACTCGTGAACAAGACCCCGAGATACTTGAACTCCTCCACTTGGGGCAGGATCTCGCTACCAACCCTGAGAGGGCACTCCACCCTTTTCCGGCTGAGGACCATGGTCTCGGATTTGGAGGTGCTGATTCTCATCCCAGCCGCTTCACACTCGGCTGCGAACCGATCCAGAGAGAGCTGAAGATCACAGCCTGATGAAGCAAACAGGACAACATCATCTGCAAAAAGCAGTGACCCAATCCTGAGCCCACCAAACCGGACCCCCTCAACACCCTGGCTGCGCCTAGAAATTCTGTCCATAAAAGTTATGAACAGAATCGGTGACAAAGGGCAGCCCTGGCGGAGTCCAACTCTCACTGGAAACGGGTTCGACTTACTGCCGGCAATGCGGACCAAGCTCTGGCACCGATCGTACAGGGACTGAACAGCCCTTATCAGGGGGGCCGGTACCCCATACTCTTGGAGTACCCCCCACAGGATTCCCCGAGGGACACGGTCGAATGCCTTTTCTAAGTCCACAAAACACATGTAGACTGGTTGGGCAAACTCCCATGCACCCTCCAGGACCCTGCTAAGGGTATAGAGCTGGTCCACTGTTCCGCGACCAGGACGAAAACCACACTGTTCCTCCTGAATCCGAGGCTCGACTATCCGACGGACCCTCCTCTCCAGGACCCCTGAATAGACTTTTCCAGGGAGGCTGAGGAGTGTGATCCCTCTGTAGTTGGAACACACCCTCCAATCCCCCTTCTTAAAGAGGGGGACCACCACCCCGGTCTGCCAATCCAGAGGCACTGTCCCTGATGTCCATGCGATGTTGCAGAGGCGTGTCAGCCAAGACAGTCCTACAACATCCAGAGCCTTGAGGAACTCCGGGCGTATCTCATCCACCCCCGGGGCCCTGCCACCAAGGAGTTTTTTGACCACCTCGGTGACCTCAGTCCCAGAGATGGGGGAGCCCACCTCTGAGTCCCCAGGCTCTGCTTCCTCATTGGAAGGCATGTTAATGGGATTGAGGAGATCTTCGAAGTATTCCCCCCACCGACCCACAACGTCCCGAGTCGAGGTCAGCAGCGCACCATCCCCACCATATACAGTGTTGACACTGCACTGCTTCCCCTTCCTGAGACGCCGGATGGTGGACCAGAATCTCCTCGAAGCCGTCCAAAAGTCGTTCTCCATGGCCTCCCCAAACTCCTCCCACGCCCGAGTTTTTGCCTCAGCAACCACCAAAGCCGCATTCCGCTTGGCCTGCCGGTACCTATCAGCTGCCTCCGGGGTCCCACAGGACAAAAGGGTCCTGTAGGACTCCTTCTTCAGCTTGACGGCATCCTTCACCGCCGGTGTCCACCAGCGGGTTCGGGGATTGCCGCCACGACAGGCACCGACCACCTTACGGCCACAGCTCCGGTCAGCTGCCTCAACAATAGAGGCACGGAACATGGCCCATTCGGACTCAATGTCCCCCACCTCCCTCGGGATGTGGTCGAAGTTCTGCCGGAGGTGGGAGTTGAAGCTACTTCTGACAGGGGGCTCTGCCAGACGTTCCCAGCAGACCCTCACAACACGTTTGGGCCTACCACGCCTGACCGGCATCCTCCCCCACCATCGAAGCCAACTCACCACCAGGTGGTGATCAGTGGACAGCTCCGCCCCTCTCTTCACCCGAGTGTCCAAGACATGTGGCCGCAAGTCCGACGACACGAGCACAAAGTCGATCATCGAACTGAGGCCTAGGGTGTCCTGGTGCCAAGTGCACATATGAACACCCCTATGCTTGAACATGGTGTTCGTTATGGACAATCCGTGACGAGCACAGAAGTCCAATAACAAAACACCGCTCGGGTTCAGATCAGGGGGGCCATTCCTCCCAATCACGCCCTTCCAGGTCTCACTGTCATTGCCCACGTGAGCATTGAAGTCTCCCAGCAGAACGAGGGAGTCCCCAGAAGGTATGCCCTCTAGCACCCCCTCCAGGGACTCCAAAAAGGGTGGGTACTCCGAACTGCTGTTTGGTGCATACGCACAAACAACAGTTAGGACCCGTCCCCCCACCCGAAGGCGAAGGGAGGCTACCCTCTCGTCCACCGGGGTAAACCCCAATGTACAGGCTCCAAGTTGGGGGGCAATAAGTATACCCACACCTGCTCGGCGCCTCTCACCGGGGGCAACTCCAGAGTGGTACAGAGTCCAGCCCCTCTCAAGGAGATTGGTTCCAGAGTCCAAGCTGTGCGTCGAGGTGAGTCCGACTATATCTAGCCGGAACCTCTCAACTTCGCGCACTAGCTCAGGCTCCTTCCCCTTCAGAGAGGTGACATTCCACGTCCCAAGAGCCAGTTTCTGTAGCCGAGGATCGGACCGCCAAGGTCCCCGCCTTCGGCCACCACCCAACTCACACTGCACCCGACCTCCTTGGCCCCTCCCATAGGTGGTGAGCCCATGGGAAGGGGGACCCACGTTGCCTCTTCGGGCTGTGCCCGGCCGAGCCCTATGGGTGCAGGCCCGGCCACCAGGCGCTCGCCATCGAGCCCCACCTCCAGGCCTGGCTCCAGAGTGGGGCCCCGGTGACCCGCGTCCGGGCAAGGGAAAACGCCGTCCAAAATTGTTTTTCTTCATAGGAGGTTTGTTTAACCGCTCTTTGTCTCATCCCTCACCTAGGACCAGTTTGCCTTGGGTGGCCCTACCAGGGGCATAAAGCCCCGGACAACAGAGCTCCTAGGATCATTGGGACACGCAAACCCCTCCACCACGATAAGGTGACGGTTAAAGGAGGGGCACCACAATTATATATATATATATATATATATTACATACACACACATATAGATTTGATCCTTTTTAAACCATGTCTAATCAATTCAGTTTGCCACAGGTAAACTTCAGTCAAGTTCTAAACACATTTCAAGGGTAAATAAAGCAATTTGGAGTGCCACAGCAAAGAATCTGCATCTAATATCTATAATAAAATATGAATGTGTGTGTGTGTCTGGTCTCACCAAACAATCGGATTGGTCAGTTGCACTGAAGTTACTCAGTCAAAAGGCATTTCAGACAGGAAGTGCTGGGCAAGAGAGCTTGGCACACATGTGGTTACAGAGGAAAGGTGTAGGGGGAATGCTGAGAGATACCCTGAAACACAGAATGTATTTGCAAGAATAAAAATGTTTTCACAGTGGGTCACAGGGGCCCTTCTACCATTGATGGTAGTAAAAACTAGATAGGAGGCGAGCAAGATGCCTTGAAATGACGGAGTCTGAGAAGCAGGCTTGACATAATCAGGAAAGAAAACTGAGCAGAAAAGGCTGAGACATGCAAAGATGACAAAGAAAAGTATAAGACAAATGCCGAAGGAACACACATTAAGAGATATACTGTAGCTAGCGGTTATATAAATGAGAACCTTCAGTTTTTGATTTTTAATATATTTGCAAATTTTTCTGATTGATGGTAAAAAAATTGGCAACTTTTTCACTTTAAAATGTAATCTACAACTTAAGTACGCAGAAAGTGAAGGAGTCTGACATAACTACTTACTGAATTAAATAACATATTGAAGCAAAAAGAACTTATACACAATATTTTAAGTAAACACTAATCTGTTTTCATTGGCAATTAGTTATCCTTGGTTTTCTGTTTTAAGAACCTTAACAGTTGTTCTAGACCAAGCAACATATGCTTTGGCGATGATACATAGATATCAAAAATATAAAAAGTTTGTCTAACAATGGAGACAGAGAAAATGGCATATTTAACTGCTCAGTGAAAAATAATACGAAAATGAATTTAGTATAAACAGACATATCTGCAACAGCCTTTAAATCTGGAATCTTTACACAGGTTGTCCACATTTGAATTTCTGCTGTGTTTATTACCATTAATTACCTTTATGCTACATGCCGCTTTAGAATAAACATCCATCCATCCATGTTCCAACCCGAACACAGGGTCACGGGGGTCTGCTGGAGCCAATCCCAGCCAACACTGGGCACAAGGCAGGAACCAATCCTGGGCAGGGTGCCAACCCACCGCAGTAGAATATACCTGCAAGATTGAAATCTGTGCTAAAGCTAAAATGTCTTTCACAATCACTTATGTTCCCTAACCAGACTGACTGATACCCCTGAAGTTTAATTGACTTGGTGTTAGACTGTGTTGATTAAATGTTACCTTAATTTTTTTTTGAGCAGTATGTAATATATATATAAACACAATAAATAAATATTATATATATAGTGAAGATATAAACAACACTGGAACACTAATAAAGGTTTGGGACACCATCCCGTATACTACAGGTCACTGATGAGTCAACAGCACTGAAATTAGTGTTATAACAAACTTCAATCAAAGACAAATGATAGTTGCAAACAAGGGGGAATTTATAGCAGACGGACAGGAAATGACATACAGTAATCCCTCCTCCATCGCGGGGGTTGCGTTCCAGAGCCACCCGCGAAATAAGAAAATCCGCGAAGTAGAAACCATATGTTTATATGGTTATTTTTATATTGTCATGCTTGGGTCACAGATTTGCGCAGAAACACAGGAGGTTGTAGAGAGACAGGAACGTTATTCAAACACTGCAAACAAACATTTGTCTCTTTTTCAAAAGTTTAAACTGTGCTCCATGACAAGACAGAGATGACAGTTCTGTCTCACAATTAAAAGAATGCAAACATATCTTCCTCTTCAAAGGAGTGCGTGTCAGGAGAGAGAGGAAAGCAAACAAATCAATAGGGCTGTTTTAAGTATGCGAAGCACCGCCGGTACAAAGCTGTTGAAGGCGGCAGCTCACACCCCCTCGGTCAGGAGCAGCGAGAGAGAGATAGAGAAACAAAGTCAAAAATCAATACGTGCCCTTTGAGCTTTTAAGTATGCGAAGCACCGTGCAGCATGTCCTTCAGGAAGCAGCTGCACACAGAAGGTAGCAACGTCCCTATCGTCTAGGTGTGCGAACAGCCCCCCTACGTCAGCGCAAGAGAGAGAGAGAGAGAAAGTAAGTTGGGTAGCTTCTCAGCCATCTGCCAGTAGCATCCCTTGTATGAAATCAACTGGGCAAACCTACTGAGGAAGCATGTACCAGAAATTAAAAGACCCATTGTCCGCAGAAACCCGCGAAGCAGCGAAAAATCCACGATATATATTTAAATATGCTTACATATAAAATCCGCGATGGAGTGAAGCCGCGAAAGGCGAAGCACGATATAGCGAGGGATCAGTGTATACAGCTAATGATGAAACAGGGGAAAGACGGAAGTGAGGTCATCAGGACTGGACCAGATGTGAAGTCATCTTGGGGCATCTGATCACTGGAACCCAGAAGAGGCTTGTTACAGTATTTATGTGACTATAGAGCCGAGTTCCAAAAGGTAAGTGTCTCGATCTTCTTTTTTCCTGCTGAATAAGAGAGAGAGGCTTTAGTGTTCTGTGTCAAATCCCCTCAGTTGTGGTATTCATGCTGCGTCAAGCTTGTTGGCTGCCCCCTATTCATGTGTGTGTCACTAACTAAATCTCTCTCTCTATATTATATACATATATATATATATACATAAACATATATATATACATATATACACACACACACACAGTACTGTGCAAAAGTTTTAGGCAGGTGTGAAAAAATACTGTAAACAAAGAATGTTTTCAAAAATGGAAGTGTTAATCATTTATTTTCATCAATCAACAAAATGCAGTGAATGAACAAAAGAGAAATCTAAATCAAATCAATATTTGGTGTGGCCACCCTTTGCCTTCAAAACAGCATCAATTCTTCTAGGTACACTTGCACACAGTTTTTGAAGGAACTCAACTGGTAGGTTGTTCCAAACATCTTGGAGAACTAACCACAGATCTTCTGTGGATGTAGGCTTCCTCACATCCCTCTGTCTCTTCATGTAATCCCAGACACACTCGATGATGTTGAGATCAGGGCTCTGTGGGGGCCATACCATCACTTCCAGGACTTCTTGTTCTTCTTTACGCTGAAGATAGTTCTTAATGACTTTGGATGTATGTTTGGGGTCGTTGTCCTGCTGCAGAATAAATTTGGGGCCAATCATACACCTCCCTGATGGTATTGCATGATGGATAAGTATCTGCCTGTATTTCTCAGCATTGAGAACACCATTAATCCTGACCAAATCTCCAACTCCATTTGCAGAAATGCAGCCCCAAACGTTCAAGGAACCTCCACCATGCTTCACTGTTGCTTGCAGACACTCATTATTGTACCGCTCTCCAGCCCTTCGACGAACAAACTGCCTTCTGCTACATTCAAATATTTCAAGTTTTGTCTCATCAGTCCAGAGCACCTGCTGCCATTTTTCTGCACCCCAGTTCCTATGCTTTTGTGCATACTTGAGTTGCTTGGCCTTGTTTCCACATCGGAGGTATGGCTTTTTGGCTGCAACTCTTCCATGAAGACCACTTCTGGCCAGACTTCTCCTGACAGTAGATGGGTATACCTGGGTACCACTGGTTTCTACCAGTTCTGTGCTGATGGCACTGCTGGACATCTTCCGATTTCGAAGGGTAATAAGCTTGATGTGTCTTTCATCTGCTGCACTAAGTTTCCTTGGCCGACCACTGCGTCTACGATCCTCAACGTTGCCCGTTTCTTTGTTCTTCTTCAAAAGAGGTTGAACAACACATCTTGAAACCCCAGTCTGCTTTGAAATCTTTGTCTGGGAGAGACCTTGCTGATGCAGTATAACTACCTTGTGTCTTGTTGCTGTGCTCAATCTTGCCATGACATGAAACTGTCTTCCACAACCTCACCTTGGTAGCAGAGTTTGGCTGTTCCTCACCCAGTTTTAAGCCTCCTACACAGCTGTTTCTGTTTCAGTTTCAGTTAATGACTGTGTTTCAACCTACGTGTGACATTGATGATCATTAGCACCTGTTTGGTATAATTGGTTGAACAGACACCTGACTATAATCCTACAAAATCCCTGACTTTGTGCAAGTGTACCTATAAGAATTGATGCTGGTTTGAAGGCAAAAGGTAGTAACACCAAATATTAATTTGATTTAGAGTTTTCTTTTGTTTGCTCACTTTGCATTTTGTAAATTGATAACAATAAACAATCATTATTTATATTTCTGAAAGCATTCTTTGTTTACAGCATTTTTTCACACCTGCCTAAAACCTTTGCACAGTACTGTATATATATATTATATATATATATATATATATATATATATATATATATATATATATATATTTAAAAATAAGACATACATATTACATACTGAAAAAATTTAAAGGAACATTTAATCATCTCAGTCTAACACCAAGTCAGTTAAGCTTCAGAGGTATCAGTCTATCTAGTTAGAGAACATAAGTGACCGTGAATCAACTTCACCTGCTTTGGTGCAAAGAAACTGACAACAGGCACAATGAAGAGGCAACAGCAAGACCACCCTGAAAAAGGGAATGATTTTGCAGGTGGTGGTCAAAGACAATTGCCCTTTCCGTATCCTTCCTGACTGATTCTTCTCTAGTTTTACGTTTTGCTAGTGCCCTTGTCAAAACTGCTAGCATAAGGTGGTACCTGCAGCCAATTGAGATCGCACAGGTATCCCAGCTTCTTCAGGATGGCACATCTATATGTGCTGCTGAAAAAAGGTTTGCTGCATCTCCCAGCACAGTCAAGAGCTTGGAGAAGATACCAGGAGACAGGCTGCTACACCAGGAGAGCTGAACAGGGCTGTAGAAGGGCATCAACCAAGCTGCAAGACCAGAATTTGCCCCTTTGCGTTAGAAGTAACAGGATGAGCCCTGCCAGAGCCCTTCAAAATGACCTCTAGCTGGCTACTGGTGTGCATGTTTCTGACCAAACTGTCAAACAGACTCCATGAGAGTGGAACCTGTGCTCATAGCTCATCACTTTGCAGGTAAATTGGCATTTGTCAGAGAATACACAAGTGGCAGCTCTGCCATTGGCACCCCATTCTTTTCATTAATGAGTGCGGGTTGACACTGAGCACATGTGTCAGACCTTACGCTGCTGCAGGACAGTGCCTAGCCTCAAGAGCCCATTGTGTGTAGGCAGTTCCTGTATGATGAAGACACATTCCCCCAGACCTGAATCTAACTGAGAACTTCTGGGACGTTATGAATTTGCGCATTGATACTGCCAAGTAACGTCACAGTCTGTCCAGGAGTGAACTGATGCCCTGATCCAGGTCTGGGAGGAGATCCCACAGGACAACATCTGCCATCTCATCAGGAGTATGCCCAGATTTTGTCAGGAATGCGTGGGCCATACACACTCCTGAGTCACATTATGAGTTGGATCAGCCTGCAAGTTCAATTTTTGGTGTTGAGTCCAGCCCTCAATGGGTTGGCGATTTTGGTTTCCATTGACCATTGTTACATCATTTTGTTCTCAATTAATTACACAATATTACTTAGTAAAGATTTTCCACTTTAATATTTAATTCTTTGAAATCAGATGTGTGATTCAAGTTTTCCCTTAAATTTTTTTTGAGCAGTGTATATTTACCAGCAACGACGGAGTCAGTAGTAATATGAGATGGCATTCTGTATTTAAATTAGCAACTTCAACCTCCTCCTTCGGTGCCAGCGGCAGACGATTCTATAAAAATTGCAAGACTGTCACACTGACAAGTTATCATTCTGGTGTGTTTCAAGCACACTGTCTTTGAAGAACAGTAAATACCTAAATGACCAATGGAATACACAATGATCCATCAGGAGACGATATTATATACTTCTTCCATTAACTGTAGTATTTATATATCCAAAGTTACTATTTTAAAGAATGTAGCCATATATGTTGGCCCTTTATTTCCATACTAAACATTGTGTTTCAGATGGGCTATACTATTCTCTCTGCTTTGATTAATACAAAATGTGTTTTACAGCTGCTGGGCCTTTATACGCTAAAGCATCTTTATCTTCTTTAGTTCCTTATCCTCCCCTATTCAGTTTCTCTTCTTAGTAATCCTCGTGTGACACTTGGTGCCACTGCTCCACTGCAGAGTTGTGTGCCTGCTTATAGAATAGACATCTCCGATAAGGGAGCACTGGATCATGGGGCAGAAGAGTCCTTTCATCAGATTGACTGACTCAGCTGCAGAATAGCCAACTTGGCCGAGGTCTGCAGGACTCTGACGTTGTCTGGCTTCTCGGACTCCTTGTCTACAATCTGGCAATGCTTATACAATAACTGATGGATAAATACTTTTTATTTTCATTTAATTAATTTCTACTTTGTTTTTGGCCGTATCCTTATGTGATAGTTCTGTATTTAGCGAGTGGTATAATCTTTAATTTGTCTTGAGAGTTGGTGGAGCTGTTGTATACTGTATGATTGTTCAATAATGCTTTTGTCGATTACTTTATGTTCAGGTATTGATTGCTATGGTCTGCGTCTTTTGGGATGTACGAGATCCTGAGGGAAGGGTGTGGTTTAAAAAACACACTGCATGGAGAGTTGGTTAAACAGGGTTCAAAATAAACAGCATTTAAAACGTGTGTCGCTACTTCAGCCTAAAGAACATTACAGCAGCGCTCTGCATCTGCACTTGCTGTGGAATGATGTACAAGAATAAAGTAAAGTAGTTTGTACCATTGGATTGGATTGTTGAGATGAAAGATTGGGGAAGAAGATTACTTGTGTTCTGTTTCGTGTGTTGTATTTACCCCATTTTTTGACACCCATTGCACACCCAACTTGAATTCTTCCATTTTTTTTCTCCACAAGGGTTCTTTTGGGGAATTTCTTTTCTAACAGAGTCAAGGCTGGGGGCTGTCAAAACCAGGGCCTGTTGAAGTCCATTGAGGCATTCCTTGTGTAATTTTGGGCTATACAAAAAATAATTGTAGTTGGTTTTTAGTATTTGGCACTGAGAGCCCAGGCTGTTTGTATTTCAGATTGTTTGAAATAACAGATGTCCATTGGAACCGCTCCAGCGGTGGTCTAAGTGGTCACTAAAAGAAAATTCCCCAGCACCTCACATACATTATATGCTGTATAATTACACATACAGTGGTGTGAAAAACTATTTGCCCCCTTCTTGATTTCTTATTCTTTTGCATGTTTGTCACACAAAATGTTTCTGATCATCAAACACATTTAACCATTAGTCAAATATAACACAAGTAAACACAAAATGCAGTTTTTAAATGATGGTTTTTTATTATTTAGGGAGAAAAAAAATCCAAACCTACATGGCCCTGTGTGAAAAAGTAATTGCCCCCTTGTTAAAAAATAACCTAACTGTGGTGTATCACACCTGAGTTCAATTTCCGTAGCCACCCCCAGGCCTGATTACTGCCACACCTGTTTCAATCAAGAAATCACTTAAATAGGAGCTGCCTGACACAGAGAAGTAGACCAAAAGCACCTCAAAAGCTAGACATCATGCCAAGATCCAAAGAAATTCAGGAACAAATGAGAACAGAAGTAATTGAGATCTATCAGTCTGGTAAAGGTTATAAAGCCATTTCTAAAGCTTTGGGACTCCAGTGAACCACAGTGAGAGCCATTATCCACAAATGGCAAAAACATGGAACAGTGGTGAACCTTTCCAGGAGTGGCCGGCCGACCAAAATTACCCCAAGAGCGCAGAGACGACTCATCCGAGAGGTCACAAAAGACCCCAGGACAACGTCTAAAGAACTGCAGGCCTCACTTGCCTCAATTAAGGTCAGTGTTCACGACTCCACCATAAGAAAGAGACTGGGCAAAAACGGCCTGCATGGCAGATTTCCAAGATGCAAACCACTGTTAAGCAAAAAGAACATTAGGGCTCGTCTCAATTTTGCTAAGAAACATCTCAATGATTGCCAAGACTTTTGGGAAAATACCTTGTGGACTGATGAGTCAAAAGTTGAACTTTTTGGAAGGCAAATGTCCCGTTACATCTGGCGTAAAAGGAACACAGCATTTCAGAAAAAGAACATCATACCAACAGTAAAATATGGTGGTGGTAGTGTGATGGTCTGGGGTTGTTTTGCTGCTTCAGGACCTGGAAGGCTTGCTGTGATAGATGGAACCATGAATTCTACTGTCTACCAAAAAATCCTGAAGGAGAATGTCCGGCCATCTGTTCGTCAACTCAAGCTGAAGCGATCTTGGGTGCTGCAACAGGACAATGACCCAAAACACACCAGCAAATCCACCTCTGAATGGCTGAAGAAAAACAAAATGAAGACTTTGGAGTGGCCTAGTCAAAGTCCTGACCTGAATCCAATTGAGATGCTATGGCATGACCTTAAAAAGGCGGTTCATGCTAGAAAACCCTCAAATAAAGCTGAATTACAACAATTTTGCAAAGATGAGTGGGCCAAAATTCCTCCAGAGCGCTGTAAAAGACTCATTGCAAGTTATCACAAACGCTTGATTGCAGTTATTGCTGCTAAGGGTGGCCCAACCAGTTATTAGGTTCAGGGGGCAATTACTTTTTCACACAGGGCCATGTAGGTTTGGATTTTTTTTTCTCCCTAAATAATAAAAACCACCATTTACAAACTGCATTTTGTGTTTACTTGTGTTATATTTGACTAATGGTTAAATGTGCTTGATGATCAGAAACATTTTGTGTGACAAACATGCAAAAGAATAAGAAATCAGGAAGGGGGCAAATAGTTTTTCACACCACTGTACAATTAGAATACAATTTATAAGTAGGATCCAAAGTCACAAAAGAAAAACACAGCTTGACCATAGCAGATAGTTTTTAGATAATGTATATATGACCACTGTAAAGGATAATCGTTACATCTGACATGTCATTGAAGTTTTCATGGAAGTGTTGTTGAGCTCCATCTTCAGCAGATGCTACTGTAGGTCCTCAATGAAAGACTTCTTGCAGTCTGGTGGCCACAGCTGTAGCAAAAGCAGCAGCCCCTCCTCACCCGCCCGATTAAAAGCATTACTAGAACTTCTGTTCAGTTCTTTTCACTCGATTGCTGGCTACAAACGTGCTTAACATCTTCTTAATAGCGGTCACCACATGGTCAAAGGACACGTGTGTACAACGTTGCCAAAGCCATCGTCTTTACTGGGGGGTGGGGAAGCAATGCGTCTAAGAGAGGATGCAACTCACTTAACAAAAGTTTAGTTTTATAGCTGCCCTTGACAGCTTTGTGTGTGTAAGTAAAAGTTTTTCATTTGGTGTCCAGCTGCACACATCATTTAAACATGAACGGTTATCTGCTTTTAAAATACAGATGAACAAAACTGCACGTACTTGAATCCTTTTAGGCGCACGTGAAGGGATGTAGGATGACGTCAGTGGCACAAGGCTGGACCGTTCTTGGAAGGGATTGGATGGCATTCAGGGTCTCTCTCGACGAAGGGCTCTCTGCAAGCCGTTTAACCCGCCACCTGTCCACTTCCTTTTAGAGTCGCTTGCTGGTGCAGCAAGAAGGGAAAAGCCAGTGAAGTTTTGGAAATTGTGTTTTTGCGGCTTTATTGAAGAATGGCAAGTACAAATTACAAATGCTGCTTAAGCAGGTGTGAGAAGAGACCACTGCTGTCTTATGACAGCTCGCTTCTATAAAGGAATGAGTGCACACGTGACATCAGCTGACAGGGACACCAGATAATAAGAGCATGGTGAGAATTGAGTGCAGGGGCAGCTGAAGGCAAGAGCCATAGATGCAGTCCAGACAGGCAGTGAGATCATTATGGATGTGAGCATGTTGTGCTGGACAAGAATGAGCCACTACTACTAGTAATAGGCTTGGATTCACTTGCAACTACTTCATTAATAGGATGTGAAGTGTGTTCAGATTAACTGGATTAAATTAACAGATTTAGGGATTGCGTTAAAAAACATTAATCACAGAAATTCTGAATGTTAATCACATCGCACATATATATACTGTATATACAGTGCATCCGGAAAGTATTCCCAGCGCATCACTTTTTCCACATTTTGTTATGTTACAGCCTTATTCCAAAATGGATTAAATTCATTTTTTTCCACAGAATTCTACACACAACACCCCATAATGACAACGTGAAAAAAGTTTACTTGAGGTTTTTGCAAATTTATTAAAAATAAAAAAACTGAGAAATCCCATGTCCATAAGTATTCACAGCCTTTGCTCAATACTTTGTTGATGCACCTTTGGCAGCAATTACAGCCTCAAGTCTTTTTGAATATGATGCCACAAGCTTGGCACACCTATCCTTGGCCAGTTTCGCCCATTCCTCTTTGCAGCACCACTCAAGCTCCATCAGGTTGGATGGGAAGCGTTGGTGCACAGCCATTTTAAGATCTCTCCAGAGATGTTCAATCGGATTCAAGTCTGGGCTGTGGCTGGGCCACTCAAGGACATTCACAGAGTTGTCCTGAAGCCACTCCTTTGATATCTTGGCTGTGTGCTTAGGGTCGTTGTCCTGCTGAAAGATGAACCATCGCCCCAGTCTGAGGTCAAGAGCGCTCTGGAGCAGGTTTTCATCCAGGATGTCTCTGTACATTGCTGCAGTCATCTTTCCCTTTATCCTGACTAGTCTCCCAGTCCTTGCTGCTGAATAACATCCCCACAGCAAGATGCTGCCACCACCATGCTTCACTGTAGGGATGGTATTGGCCTGGTGATGAGCGGTGCCTGGTTTCCTCCAAACGTGACGCCTGGCATTCACACCAAAGAGTTCAATCTTTGTCTCAGCAGACCAGAGAAGTTTCTTTCTCATGGTCTGAGAGTCCTTCAGGTGCCTTTTGGCAAACTCCAGGTGGGCTGCCATGTGCCTTTTACTAAGGAGTGGCTTCCGTCTGGCCACTCTACCATACAGGCCTGATTGGTGGATTGCTGCAGAGATGGTTGTCCTTCTGGAAGGTTCTCCTCTCTCCACAGAGGACCTCTGGATCTCTGACAGAGTGACCATCGGGTTCTTGGTCACCTCCCTGACTAAGGCCCTTCTCCCCCGATTGCTCAGTTTAGATGGCCGGCCAGCTCTAGGAACAGTCCTGGTGGTTTTGAACTTCTTCCACTTACGGATGATGGAGGCCACTGTGCTCATTGGGACCTTCAAAGCAGCAGAAATTTTTCTGTAACCTTCCCCAGATTTGTGCCTCGAGACAATCCTGTCTCGGAGGTCTACAGACAATTCCTTTGACTTCATATTTGGTTTGTGCTCTGACATGAACTGTCAACTGTGGGACCTTCTATAGACAGGTGTGTGCCTTTCCAAATCATGTCCAGTCAACTGAATTTACCACAGGTGGACTCCAATGAAGCTGCAGAAACATCTCAAGGATGATCAGGGGAAACAGGATGCACCTGAGCTCAGTTCTGAGCTTCATGGCAAAGGCTGTGAATACTTTCATACATGTGCTTTCTCAATTTTTATATTTTTAATAAACGTGCAAAAATCTCAAGTAAACATTTTTCACGTTGTCATTATGGGGTGTTGTGTGTAGAATTCTTATATATATATATATATATATATATATATATACACACACACACACACACACACTAAAGGTACCTGGCTAATATTGTTTAGGTCTCACTTGTGATGCCAAAACAGCTCTGAAGGGGGACAGTGGTACTTGGCACAAAGACGTTAGCCCCTGACCTTTGAAGTCCTGTAAGCTGTGAGGTGGAGCCTCCTTGGACTTGATTTTCCAGCACAATCCACAGATGCTTGATCTAATTGACATCTGGAGAACTTGGAGGCCAAGTCAATACCGTGAACTCTTTGCCAAGCTATAGATAGGTGGTACGTGTCAAAGAAACATCCACATGAATGCCAGGGTGCAAGTAGAACACTGCCTCATCAACTTGCCTTCTTCCCTTAGTGCATCCTACTGCCATCTCTCTGCCTGGTAAATGGTGCACACACACATGGCCATCCACATGATCTAAAAGAAAACGTGATTCAGTGGACCAGGCCACCTTCTTCCATTGCTCCATGGTCCAGTTCGGATGCTCACATGTCCATTATAGGTGCTTTCGGGCGTGGACAGGGGCCATCATAGGCACTCTGACCAGTCTGTGGCTACACTGCCCCATAGGCAGTAAGCTGTGATGTCCTGTGAGTTCTGACCCTTTCTCCCATGGCCAGCATCAATAGTTTGTGCTAATGTAGCTCTTCTGTGGGATCAGACGAAACAGGCTAGCCTTCATTCCTGATTCACCATTTGCCCTTACTTGGAAGACTTTTGTTAGGTACTATCCGCTGCATAGCAGGACCACCCCACATAACCTACTATTTTGGAGCTGCTCTGACCCAGTTGTCTAGCCATCACAACTTGGTCCTTGTCAAATCACTCAGATCCTTCAGCTTGTCCATGTTTTTCTGCTCCCACCACATCTCCTTCAAGATCTCAATGTTCTCTTGCTGCCTAAAATATCCCACCTCTCGACAGGTGCCATTGAGATAATGAGATAATCAATGATATTCACTTCACCTGCCAGTGGTTTTATTGTTGGGCTGGTCGGTGTGTACACGTGTACACACACGTCTTTGTTGAATAATAGTATTGCAACATGTACTTATCTGAATTTACACAAGAGTATTATGTGCTGTAAATTTATAGTACCATATCATAAATTAGGCTAAGCTCAAAGTCTCTTTATAACATAAATAAGCACTTTCTTCAAAGGATTATCATCATGAACCCTGAGCTGGTAAAATGTGTTTACGTTTTGATTTATCTGTTCATACTTAACAAGTGTGCTGTAGTTGGCTACGGCACAGGCCTTAAGGCACACTTGCTTGTAAATTGCCTTTTCCAGCCTTCAAAGTCATTGCACGTGGGGGAATGCCTTGTTTGGGATACACTTATGAGAGCTAATAAACTAGATTGAACATTATTCTTGACAAATCAATAATTAGAATTATGTCATACATTTTGAAGCTCATAAGAGATCCTACAGCTCAATTTTTAGCACAAATGTACTGACCAGAGATTACCTCTTATCATTACTTATTTAGGTTTGACTTATTCCTGCCAGCATAATTACATACATTGAAAGTACAAAATCTGTGACATCTAGATTGCAACTATACATCTAAATAAATAAAAGCATTGTGAGGAATTCAACGTTTAAATTACTTAATTTTGGAGAGTATGGACCAGCTGATGTGCAATTGTAATAAGTCTCTGAAAGAGGTTTTAGATTCAGTATCACCACTGAAAACAAAAGTGATATGAGAATTTAGATACTTTTCTTTTAATGGGAGAACTTGTGATCTCAAATTAGAAAGCCAAGAATTAGAGTGTAGGCAGAAATTTAAAATGTTCCAGCTCTTTCAAATAGCATAGACAGACATTGTTAAAAGGCCCACTCTAAATACAATTCTAGACTAATTAATGAAAAAAGAAACAACCTTTATGTGTTGTTTGGCACAGTTGACAATTTTACAAATGGGAAACCAAACTGCCATGTAAAACCCCCACAAATATTAGCAGCATGGATCTGACTAATTTAATTCACATTACAAACTTAGTACTGTGGTGTCTGATCATAAGTACGAAGATGTTTTGGCCTCAGAGATCTATTCTTCCCATGCCTGAAGTTTCAATCTGGATTTTAAACAATTCACAGTACATAATCGTCATAATTGCGTATGGTTATTGTCATTTTATTGTTTCTAAACACTTCTGTCACCACTAACCACATTATTCTGTTGCAGCCTATGCTCTCAGTGTGGACTAGATCTCATTTAAAAACGCAGTTGAGATCTGTTCAATTCATTTCTCTTTTATTTTTGAAAATGTTTTACCATTGTGTGTGTCAGGTCACCGTGATGCCATATGGTTGTTAGGCATGTGCAGTGTGTATCCTGTGACAAATGACAATATGGTGGTCACAAGATAGCCAATCAAGTTGAAAAACATCCAAACATTAAAGCCAACAATTCAACTCAAGCTTAAGGACATTGTCAGGTTTGTGTCATTTTCTGTTTTGGTTTTGGTGAAAGTCCATGAGGCGGCACGGTGGCGCAGTGGGTAGCGCTGCTGCCTCGCAGTAAGGAGACCTGGGTTCGCTTCCCGGGTCCTCCCTGCGTGGAGTTTGCATGTTCTCCCCGTGTCTGCGTGGGTTTCCTCCCACAGTCCAAAGACATGCAGGTTAGGTGGATTGGTGTTTCTAAATTGTCCCTAGTGTGTGCTTGGTGTGTTTGTGTGTGTCCTGCGGTGGGTTGGCACCTGCCCGGGATTGGTTCCTGCCTTGTGCCCTGTGTTGGCTGGGATTGGCTCCAGCAGACCCCTGTGACCCTGTGTTCGGATTTAGCGGGTTGGAAAATGGATGGGTGAAAGTCCATGATGCTACATGTCTACTTAACCTGTTTGTTTATCGGATTTTTTTCCTCAAGATATTAACTTATGAGAAAAGCGCTATATAAATGTAATGAATTATTATTATTATTATTATCTCTGCTGAGATCTAAAAAAAAAAAAAAATTGATTGGGACCACTCCATCAGTTCAATTAAACCAATTTCAAAATGCACAGAAATCTGTCTCTCTCTCATATTAAATATACACAACAACACACGCACACACACTTTATCTATCCATACACACACACACATACGACAACACACATCCCTGTGCAGCAGATGCAACAGTGGAGGCAAAGCAAAACAGCAGCGGTTTGAATGTCTTCCATATCCCCATACAGCCCTGATCTGGCATTGTGTAACTATTACATCTGTGATCCACTGAGAGGCTGTACAGTGCACCCCCAAAATTCGCAGGGGTTACGTTCCTAGAGCACCTATGAATTGTGAAAAACCGCAAATTTTGGATGTGGTTAAAAAAAAAAGTGCCTATTTTTTATAGTTTAAACCCTAAATATGCCCCCAAAACACTTAATTTCAAATGCAGTTTATTACCTAAAAATAAAGAATGTAAAGGTAAACCTGTATACTGTACTGCTATGTCTCCCGAAGTGCTAGAATGTCAAATACCGATGTTACCGCTATATGTACTGTAGTTTATCCAAGCGCGTTTTCATTGCCAGAAGCCTTAAAACGGTGCAGCTCGTTTCGGCGGCATCTTGGGGCTTTAACCTTTAAACTGCCACATACTTGGGGGTTAATGCATCCCTGGACGCCAAATACTTTTTTGCTTCACTTTAAGTAAATGTCACAATTAACAAAGATGAGGTGAAATTTTAATGGAACACTTTTTTTTCATGCAAAGAGCATCACAATTACTGCAACACTGATCATTTTACACACTGCTAATGAACTGTAAAAACTATTTAAAAAAACTACTGGAACAATATGTACAAAGTGCAACTGACGCCATGGATGAAACTCAGTAAATCACTGAGCCAACTGCGCTTGAACTGGCTGCACGCAAGCACACAGAGGTAAGCGCTGATGCTGGCAGGCTATAGTGCAGCAGCTCAATCACAGGGACAGTTAGGCTGCAGTGGTCATGAGCTGGCGGCTCAACGAATATACGGCACTTTACTGATCAGCTCCGGTGTGATAGCAAATTGCATTGGGAACCGACTATAGTAAGTTGCAGTGTTCAAAGAATGTGTGTGTATATATATATGTATACTGTGGTGTGAAAAACTATTTGCCCCCTTCCTGATTTCTTATTCTTTTGCATGTTTGTCACACAAAATGTTTCTGATCATCAAACACATTTAACCATTAGTCAAATATAACACAAGTAAACACAAAATGCAGTTTTTAAATGATGGTTTTTATTATTTAGGGAGAAAAAAAAATCCAAACCTACATGGCCCTGTGTGAAAAAGTAATTGCCCCCTGAACCTAATAACTGGTTGGGCCACCCTTAGCAGCAATAACTGCAATCAAGCGTTTGCGATAACTTGCAATGAGTCTTTTACAGCGCTCTGGAGGAATTTTAGCCCACTCATCTTTGCAAAATTGTTGTAATTCAGCTTTATTTGAGGGTTTTCTAGCATGAACCGCCTTTTTAAGGTCATGCCATAGCATCTCAATTGGATTCAGGTCAGGACTTTGACTAGGCCACTCCAAAGTCTTTATTTTGTTTTTCTTCAGCCATTCAGAGGTGGATTTGCTGGTGTGTTTTGGGTCATTGTCCTGTTGCAGCACCCAAGATCGCTTCAGCTTGAGTTGACGAACAGATGGCCGGACATTCTCCTTCAGGATTTTTTGGTAGACAGTAGAATTCATGGTTCCATCTATCAAAGCAAGCCTTCCAGGTCCTGAAGCAGCAAAACAACCCCAGACCATCACACTACCACCACCATATTTTACTGTTGGTATGATGTTCTTTTTCTGAAATGCTGTGTTCCTTTTACGCCAGATGTAACGGGACATTTGCCTTCCAAAAAGTTCAACTTTTGTCTCATCAGTCCACAAGGTATTTTCCCAAAAGTCTTGGCAATCATTGAGATGTTTCTTAGCAAAATTGAGACGAGCCCTAATGTTCTTTTTGCTTAACAGTGGTTTGCGTCTTGGAAATCTGCTATGCAGGCCGTTTTTGCCCAGTCTCTTTCTTATGGTGGAGTCGTGAACACTGACCTTAATTGAGGCAAGTGAGGCCTGCAGTTCTTTAGACGTTGTCCTGGGGTCTTTTGTGACCTCTCGGATGAGTCGTCTCTGCGCTCTTGGGGTAATTTTGGTCGGCCGGCCACTCCTGGGAAGGTTCACCACTGTTCCATGTTTTTGCCATTTGTGGATAATGGCTCTCACTGTGGTTCGCTGGAGTCCCAAAGCTTTAGAAATGGCTTTATAACCTTTACCAGACTGATAGATCTCAATTACTTCTGTTCTCATTTGTTCCTGAATTTCTTTGGATCTTGGCATGATGTCTAGCTTTTGAGGTGCTTTTGGTCTACTTCTCTGTGTCAGGCAGCTCCTATTTAAGTGATTTCTTGATTGAAACAGGTGTGGCAGTAATCAGGCCTGGGGGTGGCTACGGAAATTGAACTCAGGTGTGATACACCACAGTTAGGTTATTTTTTAACAAGGGGGCAATTACTTTTTCACACAGGGCCATGTAGGTTTGGATTTTGTTTCTCCCTAAATAATAAACACCATCATTTAAAAACTGCATTTTGTGTTTACTTGTGTTATATTTGACTAATGGTTAAATGTGTTTGATGATCAGAAACATTTTGTGTGACAAACATGCAAAAGAATAAGAAATCAGGAAGGGGGCAAATAGTTTTTCACACCACTGTATATCCCTTCCCTTTTATCATTGCAGATCAGCTTAAATATTTAGGGGTAAACAGCTCAAATAAATATAAAGTTCTTCAACAAAATTTTGCCGTTTGCATGGAGAAAATTAAACCAGACATGCATAGACAGTCTACCCTCCATCTAACTTTAGCAGGAAGAATTAAACACTATTTAGATGAATATCCTCCCTAAGCTTCTGTTTCTATTTCAAACCATTCCCATATACATTAACAAATCATTTTTTAAGAAATTAGATTCAAACAACCTCATTTATTTGGAATTCAAAACATCCACGCATCTAAAGGATGACCCTACAACAACCTAAATCAGAAGGTGGCATGATTCTAATTAACCTAACTTTCAGTTTTATTACTGGGCAGCAAACATACAAGCTATAAAAACCTGGACACGAACACAAATAGACAAACATACACAGGCTTGGTCAGCAATAGAAATAAAATCCTGCAGTACTTCTTTATATTCCTTGCTTTGTGCCCCAACAAATACAATTTATCACCAATATACTAACAACCCAATTGTGCTTCACTCACTCAGAATATGGCACCAATGTAGGAAGTACCTCATGTTAGAGAATATTTTATCTGTGGCACCTCTACATGATAACCAACTTTTTTTTTCCCCCCACTCTCTCAGACTTAGTTTTTAATGTTTGGAAAACTTATTGGATTAAATCATTTAGAGATTTGTATATCAATAATGTCCTTGCATCCTATTAACAATAACACTCTAAATTTAGTTTTCCATCAACACAATTTTTCCATCATCGCTAAATTAGAAACTTTGCTAAAACAAAATCTACACAATTTTCCTCCCCTCCCACCTATTTCTATTCCAGAAGAGATTCCGATCAGTCGAAGACTCAGACAGCACTTCTATAATATATAAAACCATTTTAAAGTCCCTTCCTTTTAAAGATCCCAGAGTACAGTGGGAAAAGGATCTCTTACTCAACACTTCAGAAGAGGAGTGGAAGGCAGCCATGCACAGAATTCGCTCGAGCTCCATATGCACAAAGCATTCAATTATTCAACTGTACATCTGTCTTGTTTAAAATTGTCCAAAATGTTTCCACAGCAACATCCAACCTGCGAACATTGCAATCAAGTTCCAGTCTCACTGGGTCACATGTTTTGGGCCTGTACCAAATTAACATCATTCTGAATAAAAAGTTTTAAATGCCTTTCAGACAGCCTTGGTGTCACACTCACTCTTATTCCATTAACAGCTGTGTTTGGTGTACTCCCAGATGGGCCTAAAGTGGAGGACGACAAACTGTCATCGCCTTTACTACACTATTAGCACGTAGACTTATTTTGCTCAACTGGAAGACTCCTAACCCACCTCTGTTAAGTCAGTGGGTAACTGATGTTATATACTATTTGAAATTAGAAAAAATCTAATTCTCTCTTGGAGGATCTGTTCAAAACATTAAAACCTGGCAGGATCTAATCAATAATATTTTTAGCAATAAGCACTTGCTGTATACTGGGGATAAAGACTCCTTTCCCACTATAATACTCTGAAACGTTTTACTCTGGCTCTTGGCCTCTCTCTTTCTCATGGGTGGGGGTTGAATTGAATTTAGTTTTGTTAAGTTTGACTTGATTGTATGCAATTCAAACAAAAGCACACACAGTGCAGCGTACAAAAAATTTCCCCAATAAATAATCCAATAAAAATAGTGACGTTTGGGAGTTAAAATCCAGAGATAAAAATCAGTGTAAAACAAACAAACAGTCATTGGCTCCTTAATATTCTTCCCCTATTCCATGATGAGCCCAGCGCAAATCTCCCTCCGTCTCCCCGACTCTATACCTCAGGTCTTGCAGCCAGTAGAGACTCCAGCAGCCATGGTCCTCTTCACCGACCCCCATCTTGGCTGCCTCCATTGGCGTCTGCTAAACTGCGCAGGTGTGAATCTCTGCTCACTCCGAGGTGTGAATGAGGAACCTGACTGATCTGCTCGCATTTATACACGAGTGAATGATCCGCCAACCCTGGAATGAGCGCTGGCATGCACATACCCACATCGGATTGGAGCCTGCACACACCAGGACTCGACTATTTATTTATAATTGCACTTTGCAATGGTGCAATGCACATCACAGTGCAGCATGTGAACATCAATACTGTGTGTGATAAGTTAAACTAAACCACATTTTAGTGTACAGTGATCCCTCGCTATATCGCGCTTCGTCTTTCACGGCTTCACTCCATCGCGGATTTTAAATGTAAGCATATGTGAATATATATCGCGGATTTTTCACTGCTTCGCGGATGTCTGCGGTCTACAGTACGTGTGCTTCCTCAGTTGATTTGCCCATTTGAATTGAAACAAGGGACGCATTTGAATTGAAACAAGGGACGCTATTGGCGGATGGCTGAGAAGCTACCCAATCAGAGCCTTCGGTTAAGTTCCTGTGTGCTGCTGATTGGCTCAGCGACGGAGTGCTGCATTAACCAGGAAGTCTAATCTCACTCATTCATCATTAACGCACGTTACTGCTACTGCTGCAGGAGCCGTGTCCAAGCGCCAACAGAAGATGCAAATGATTGCAGAAAAGGTAAAAGTTTTGGATATGTTGAAGGAAGGAAACAGCTACACCGCTGCAGGACACCATTACAGCATAAATGAGTCCACGATTCTTTTTATTTAAAAAGGAGGAAAAGCATATAAGATCTACGGCCGCAGTGTCCTTTAATCAGGGCGCAAAATGAGTTGCAAGTGGACGTTGTAAGGCAGTAGTCTGGATGGAATCTGCTTTAGGGATTTGGATTGAAGAGTGCTGGAAGAAGAACAACGGCGGTGCTAAACAGTCGCCTGAAGAGGCTCCTTTAGAAGAGCTGTAACGCTATCCTTTGTTGTGCAGTAAAATTAAACTCATCGTTATCGGACAAGTCGTCGTTTCATTGTTGGTGAGTAACCATAATTAATTATCTACGTACAGTACTTATTACATGTACATAGTTTAGTGTCGCTGTACACACATTTTACTGTATACAATTTTTCTTGCATTGTATGTATTTATTGATGGTGGCCTGTCTGTCGTAATGGCTGTAACATATGTGATATCGGAGACGCTCGATATCTTTAGAATAATATTTAGGTTTTACTGTATATAAACTGTGTTTACATACATAATTTCAACGAATCTTACCTAATATCTAAGAGAATACAAAGGGTTTATGCTGTATAATTGTGCGTAAAATGTTTATAATAGTGTGGGAGAGTTTATAAGGGCTTAAAATATATAAAAATAACCACATGAACATATGGTTTCTACTTCGCGGATTTTCTTATTTTGCGGGTGGCTCTGGAACGCAACCCCCGCGATGGAGGAGGGATTACTGTATACTGCTTTTGATCCAAACCTTTTAAAACTTTAACTTTGTTATAAGATATCAGAGCACAGCATTACATTCAAATCGGACTAAAGTTACCATTTTCACAAGATGTGCAACAGTGTAAAATTATATTTATACCCAAAATTTCCATTATTCTTACTTATTGCCGGTTTCATTTCCACGTAAAATTTTGTTTTGCAATGACCATCAACAAAAGCAAGAATTGATCTATGGCAAGAATGTTTTACTCATGTCCAATTGTATCTAGCTTATTCCAGAGTAAGGTGCTTCCGTAAATTAATTATATTAGCCTCTGGGTTGGGGGAGACAACATATTTATGCCACCATAACTGAGGTCTACGGTCTAAGGCAGGGGTAGGCAACGTCGGTCCTGGTGAGCCGCAGTGGCTACAGGTTTTCATTCCAACCCAATTGCTTAATTAGAAACCAATCATTGCCAATCTCAGACCTTATTTAATTTTATGGCTTGTTAGTCTGTGCAATGTAAGGCTCTTATATCGTAAATTTTTTTCCTTTCCAAGGATATCATCCAAATGATTTGAAGCCTAAAACAGATCATTTTCAGTCTGTCACATTTTTCTATTAAGTGTTTTATTAAATCAAACAGTGCATGATGAACACACACAGATGTAATTGGAAAAAAGCTAGCTGGAGAACTGCTGGCTGCTTTGTCTTTTACATCTTATTGCTAATAAGGAGCAATTAAAACACTGAATGCAGCAGTTTAAGATTGAAATAAGCAATTAAGGTTGGAGAACCTTAACAAGCGAGACCACTAAAATGAAG